>NW_024080704.1:2639282-2813107 GCF_003009895.1 Hyaena hyaena | reverse complement strand
GGGGGGGGAGGGGGAGGGGGGGGGGGGGGGGGGGATGGGCATGGAGGAGGGCACTTGTGGGGATGAGCACTGAGTGTTATGTGGAAACTAATTTGACAATAAACTATTTGTAAAAATAAATAAATAAATAAAATAAAATAAGGTCGATGGGATGGGCCCTAATGCAATATGACTGGCGTCCTTGTAAGAAGGGGACATTTGCTATGATTGTTATAAAACGTCAACTGCTATCTACCCTTGGAGGCAGGAATTCAGTAGAAAATCATTGCTCTGAAAACGTTTCAGTACGTGTTCTTTCTAGTTTCTACATACTCAAAGGTGCTTTCTGTCCCCTAAATGTCACTTTTAAATAGGTAAAAAGATAAATACTTTTTACCATCATGGATTAAAATGTTAAAGTGAGCTGTCCGGGCACCTGGATGGCTCAGTTGGTTAAGCGTCCGACTCTTAATTTTGGCTCAGATCATGACCTCACAGTTTGTGAGTTTGAGCCCTGTGTCAGACTCTGCACTGACAGCTCAGAGCCTGCTTAGGATTCTCTATCTCCCTCTCTCTCTGCCCTTATCTCCCAAAATAAATAAATAAACTTAAAAATTTTTTTAAATAAAAAAAAAAAATGTTACATAACAAGCCACAGAGAGATGTGAGAATATCTGGAACAAGCAAAGGGAATAAAGGGATGGATGAGACGCGCAGAGGCCTGCTTGCTTCCCTTACCGGTTGTTTTGCATAGCCCTGTTCTATGCTTTCGGTGACTGGAAGCAGAGTCAGAGGGGATTGCAAGCAGGAGAAACAAGAGAAGAAAACACCTTTCAAAACTAGGGTGGAGGAACAGGTGGAGCAAGCGGTATGAAGGGCGTCAGTGTTTCGGCATCAGCCAAGGATCTGCCAGCTAGACAGAGATCATTTCCCAGATGCCCCGCCTCACCAAACACCAATCGGGCGGCAAGGACGCCCCTGCACCTCCGGTTGGTTACCCACATTTTTGTGCAACCCAGAAATGCGCTCCATGCTGCCTGCCAACTCACGCCAGGGTTTGCCCCTCTAACAAGTCAGCCCCTGCCTGCATCCTACAAAATCCTTTGGGACACAAAGCCATCTTGGCTCCTCTGGTGCCTTGGCCTCCACCCCTGGTGTCCTCATGCAGGATCTGTCCCTACCCCAGGGATCCTGCATCTCAAGCCTCGGGCAGCATTGCCAGGGTAGTGAGGCTGTTCCAACACCAATTCTGGAAAGACCACAGACCACAGTGACGATGTGCATGGACATGTCTAGAAGCCCCATGAAAAAGCACTGAGCTGAGTTGACCTCTGCTCAGAAAACCCCTCTTCTTCCTCATCTTCACAAATTGTGGTGAGTTTGGCTTCCCAAACTTCTCTTTCACATCATTCACACTCTCCACTGAAATCCTCTGGCTTTCTTCTAATATAGGTTTCTTTTCAACTTCTAACTGAGCTGAGCCTACACAGAGTAAATGGATGTTTAACTGGGCAGAAAGAGGGGAGAAAAAAAATGTTAGTTATAAGATACTCAGCAGGGGAGAGCCTGGCCTGGTGGGGAGCCAACCCCAGGGGTGCAGCCAGAGGATAACATGAGAATCTTAGAGGGGCCTCTGGAAGTATAGAGGGTCCCAGAGGGCAGGGAAGGGTTTGGCATGTGAAGGTTGCCCATTCTGCTGGTCACAAATATACCCCTGAAGCAACCCCTATTAAAATAATACGAGCATTCTTCACAGAGCTAGAATCAACAATCCTAAAACGTGTATGGAACCACAAAAGACCCTGAATAGCCAAAGCAATCTTGAAAAAGAACCAAAGCTGGAGGCATCACAATCCCGGACTTCAGGCTGTATTACAAAGCTGTAATCATCAAGACAGTATGGTACTGGCACAAAAACAGACATTCAGATCAGTGGAACAGAATAGAGAATCCAGAAATGGACCTACAAACATATGGCCAACTAATCTTTGACAAAGCAGGAAAGAGTATCCAATGGAATAAAGACAGTCTCTTCAGCAAATGGTACTGGGAAAACTGGACAGCGACATGCAGAAAAATGTACCCGGACCACTTTCTTACACCAAACACAAAAATAAACTCAAAATGGATGAAAGACCTCGGGGCGCCTGGGTGGCTCAGTTCGTTGGGTATCCAACTTTGACTCAGGTCATGATCTCATGGTTCATGGATTCAAGCCCCATGTCGGTCTCTGTGCTGACAGCTTAGAGTCTGGAGCCTGCTTTGGATTCTGTGTCTCCCTCTCTTTCTCTCTGCTCCCCACCCTTCTCCTGCTCTCTCTGCCAAAAATAAATAAATATTTTTAAAAAAATTTTTAATGGGTAAAAGACCTAAACATAAGACAGGAAGCCATCAAAATCCTAGAGGAAAAAGCAGACAAAAACCTCTTTGATCTTGGCCGCAGCAACTTCTTACTTAACACATCTCTAAAGGCAAGGGAAACAAAAGTAAAAATGAACTATTGGGACCTCAAAATACAAAGCTTCTGTACAGCAAAGGAAACGATCAGCAAAACTAAAAAGTAATTGGCAGAATGGGAGAAGATATTTGCAAATGACATAATGGATAAAAGGTTAGTATCAAAAATCTATGAAGAATTTATCAAATAAAATGCCCAAAAAGCAAACTATCCAGTGAAGAAATTGTCAGAAGACATGAATAGAGTCTTTTCCAAAGAAGACATCCAGATGGCCAACAGCCACATGAAAAAAATGCTGAATATCACTCATCATCAGGGAAATACAAATTAAAGCCACTATAAGATACCACCTTACTCCAGTCAGAATGGCTAAAATTAACAACTCAGGCAACGACAGATGTTGGTGAGGATACAAGAAAGGGGATCTCTTTTGGACTCCTGGTGGGAATGCAAACCGGTGCAGCCACTCTGGAAAACAGTATGGAGGTTCCTCAAAAAATTAAAAATAGAACTACCCACGACCCAGCAATTGTACTACTAGGTATTTATCCAAGGGATACAGGTGTGCTGTTTTGAAAGAACACATGCACCCCAATGTTCATAGCAGCACTATCAACAATAGCCAAAGTATGGAAAGGGTCCAAATGTCCACTGATAGATGAATGAAGAACATGTATATATATATATATGTACATATATATATGTTGTATATGTTGTGTGTATATGTGTGTGTGTGTGTGTGTGTGTGTGTGTGTGTGTATACACAGTGGAGTATTACTCAGCAATCAAAAAGAATGAAATCTTGCCATTTACAACTATGTAAATGGAACTGGAGAGTATCTAAATGAAATTAGCCAGAGAAAGACAAATATCATATGATTCACTTATATGAGGAATTTAAGATACAAAACAGATGAACATAAAGGAAGGGAAGCAAAAATAATATAAAACCCAGGAGGGGGACAAAACATAAGAGACTCTTAAATATGGAGAACAAACAGAGGGTTGCTGGAGGGGTTGTGGGAGAAGGATGCGCTAAATGGGTGAGGGGCATTATGGAATCTCCTCCTGAAATCATTGTTGGACTATATGCTAACTAACGTGGATGTAAATTAAAAAATAAAAAATTTTTAATAAAAAATAAAATAAAATGATGCTGAGCTATATAAAATAAAACAATAAAATAAAATAAACAAATACGCCCCTGAACATCTTAGTCCTGGTTAAAATGGTCCATTTCATCCTGACACATTACCTTTCCCCTCCAGACTTCAGCCTGGAGAGGAAAAGGGTTAACAGCTTAAAAGTATGTACTATAGTCATTTCCCATGAGATAAAATATTGAAATCTTATTGCCTTTAGACAGATAACAGCATACACGGTATAAGAAGATAGAGGGCATTTTAGGATTAATTTTTGCAGGCTGCCATGGTTAGTTGAATGGACACATAGTTGCCCTGCTTGAGCAGTCCTTGGTTGGAAGCTCTCTCTTCCTACGAGCTGTTGCCATCCCTCCTTCTACCTCCCTCAGAGCACCCCCAGATTGTAGGTAACAGCTGGGAAAGAGGCCGGGGCGAATGGGTGAGAGGTCACAGTCATGAAGCATGGTCTGTGTTTAGTAACACCTCAACTACAATGGAGTTTTATCACCACCACTTGTACTTGGTTTCAAAACTTTTCGGTAAATTCACCAAGGCCGGCAAAAAAAAAGAAAAGAAAAAGCTCAGCTCAGACAGACTGGGGTGCACCCAGCTGTACTACTGAGCAGAACTCTGGTGGTGTTCAAACCACTCCCTCCAGCTACACTCCTCCCTCAACACTTGCTTAATCAGCAAGGGCACCGGAGCTTCGGTTCTCGGTTTGAAAACCTTGATGCCAAAGCCAAGAATGGCAACACTGCGGCCCCAGAGCACATTTCCCACCTGCTGGCGGCCTCCCTCCCACTGCAAAGTATTATTCACGGAAGAAGGAACGAGGTTAATTTTGACTCAGGTCTATTGAAATTTGCTCCACGTTAAGTTTTTGAATAACAACGATGACAACAACAACGTGTTAGGAGAGCTTGGGCATGGCTTTCCCTCACCTGATTTGTAATTAAACAGGACAAGTATTTCAAGAGGGTGTATGCGGTTTGTCTTCATGAGCAGTGCGGCCTGCCTCCTGTTACAAAGCCATGCACACAGCTACATCCTGCGCTGTACATAGCACGATCAAGTAGAACCAGGTGGCCGGGCTGGGGCACCCAGATAGAAGGGTGGTTTTATAACAAGAAAAAGATGTCTCCTTCCAGAACACTTTGGGGATTTTAAGTGTGAGAAAGCAGCAGGTCTGGGCCCCCACCAGAACGCCACTGAGTTCAATCAAAACCAGAAAGCAAGTGGAGCTGTTTTGTTTTTTTAATATTTTCAATTATTTCTGAGAGAGACAGTGTGAACAGGGGAGGGTCAGAGAGAGGGGGATACACAGAATCTGAAACAGGCTCCAGGCTCTGAGATAGCTGTCAGCAGAGAGCCCAACGCGGGGCTCGAACCCATGAACCGTGAGATCATGACCTGAGCCGAAGTCGGAGGCTTAACCGACTGAGCCACCCAGGTGCCCCAAGTGGAGCTGTTCTTAAGGAGAGCCCTTCGGGATCATTCCTGAGCTTCCCCAGCCGAGCACATTCACATCAAGTCCCCGTGTGCCAGGATCCAGGACCCGCACAGGCACTGTGCAACGAAGAGCCATTCTCAGTTATTCTAAGATGAGCAAAGCCAACCAAAGGAAGGAGCGGGGGTTGGGGGGCTGGCATTTGAGGGGGAAGCAGGAGGTGAAGAAGTCAAAAATAAAGCCCTGTTAATTACCAACTGCACCAGGCAGTTGGAGGGGAAGGGCGCTTCAGAGAAACAGCCTGATTTAGCAGAAGAATCTGACAACGTTGAAAAGATAAATACATACTGATTGCTTCATGCACTCTCTGCCTCAGTCCGTTTTGGCAGGGGTTCCTCCAAGCGTGCTCCAGCTCCTCCTAAATTAACTCTCCTTCTCTCTCCCCCCACCACCCTCCCCTTCCCTTTTTTCCAGCACACCCTCAATACAACAAACAAAACAGTTTGGAAAGACCCAGAGAAGCAGCCACCAAAAGTGTGCTGTGAAATAATTCTTTTACACGGGGTATATATACATGAATACATGCATATGATCTAAAATTGTTTTCAGGCAGTACACATTTCCATGAAGTTAAAGGAAAACATCCTGCATCCGCTTCTCCTCCCCAGGGGTCACTATGACTAACAAGCTTACAGGTACTATTCTAGAAATTTCACTACTCTCTATTAGCATTAGCTTTAATACAAAGGGGATGATATTATGCATACCCACTAAGCAGTAGATCCTAACTACCTTTCAAAGTCAGTACCTATAAATCCTACCTCATGATTTTAACTAGCACTTTCACTGGATATTTTTTGTCCAGCTTTTTACTTTTTTTTTTTTTTAAACAATCCTACAAAGAACACATATCTGTTTAACAGTGTGAGAATAGCCATAGGATGGATCGCCAACAGAGAGACTGCCAAGCACCCTGATTTAATTTAGATTCAATATTTAGGCTATTCCACCTTAAAAAGACTTGCAAGCTGGTGAAATGTAGCCAAAATGACAAATGAGGAAGCAGAGGCACTATTTCGATCACAAGGGATACCATTCTGGGGCAATCACTTCCCGTGGGCTCTCTTGTGTCTCAGCCAAGAGAAAAATGTAGGTCTTTGCTGAATGCTGCCGTAGGCTGTTTGGGCAAAGATTCCTCAAAGCTCAACAGCCCCACTGCTTTCTGTGCCCACAGGACAGCATTATGTATTAAATAATAAACCAAGAAAATGAGTTAAGACTTCAACTGCACAAGTGTTGCTAACTATGGGCAGCAGGGACGATATCAGTACTTGATTGAGAAAATGGTCAAGAGGTCTCGTGGGAGAAAATGAGTTAGTAGGACTCACTGAGACTTGGCAGTGCCTTCAGCTCTATTTGCAGTAATCTGTGTGCTTCATTCTCTACAACGTCTAGAGATCCCTGCTTTCTATTCTTAATCTGCTGACTCTGTTTGGGTACCTGCCTAACCTCTTCATCAAGTTGAACCTTTATTTGAAATACTTCCTTTGCTCTCAGCCCCAGATTCATCCAGTATTACATTATTCTAGATTTCTCTTGATTCCACATTCTGCTGTCTGCCCTCCCAAATCTGTGTCTGTGTCCAGTGCCTGAGGCTACTATTCACTATTCATTCTGCGATGCGCAGAAATATCTATCTACTACCATCAAGGGAAAGATGTCTAACCAAATTACGCACACAATTTTATACTAGAGATGAAAGTACCAGGTAATCATCATCACATCTGGAGGACAATGGTAGTGAACACAGTATATGAAACATACTTAGAGCAGAACCTGGTACACAGTAAGTGCCCTGTAAATGTCACTTGCCATGATTTCTTTTCACCAATCTACCTTCCCAACTGGTCACTGATTTCCCTAACAGATTTCTTTATAGGAGAGAGACTACACTGACCCATCAAATTTATAGCCCACCAAATGATTATATGTATTTGGGTTTATACAACAACATTGTCTCTTGTGAATTTCGTTACTGTGAGTAAAACCCCCTGGAATGGTTAATTTTATATGTCAACTTGACTAGGCCACAATACCCAGATATTTGGTCAAACATTATTCCGGATGTTTCTGTAAAGGTATTTTGCGGATGAGATTAATATTTTAATTGGTGTACTCTGAGTAAAGCAGATTACCCTTCATAAAATGGATGGACCCTAACCAAACACTTGAAGGCTTTAACAGAACAAAGGATAATCTCTGTGCAAGAAGGCAAACTGCTTTTGGACGTGAACTGCAACTCTTCCCTGAGTCTCCAGCCTGCCAGCCTCCCTCATCAGCTTTTGGATTCACCAAGCCTTCACAACTGTGAGCCATTTCCTTAAAATAAATATCTCTCAATAGATAGATAGATAGATAGATAGATAGATAGATAGATAGAGACAGATCCTGTTGTTTCTTTTCTCCAAAGAACTCTAATGCCCTCTCTATGTTCATATAGCTCTACGTGCCCTGAAAAATTTAAGTTCAAAACTTGCAAAGCTGATCACTAGATCTTGCGCAGCAGTGACACCACCCATGGTACTGAAAGTCTGTGAACTTTGCATGAGCAACCAATCAGCTTCCCTCACATACACACCCATCACATTGACCTAAGAATAGCTGTGAACCTGGAAGTGCATGTTTTATGAGGAAAGTAGAAACTCTACCTTAACAGAAGTATCAACCAGTTAGTTCTCATACTGAGTTGAGAGGTGAGGGACATAGGAAAGACAGAAAATAATTACAGGATCACTATAGTCACACAAGCATCTGATCTTCACATGCATTCTACTGATGGTGTATAAATACTGCCTTGCTCAGTGACAGGGAAGCAGTCACTGGTCATGAGAATGACATACATTTCTGAACACATCATGACTTAAAAGCTTTAAAATCAGCATAGAGAAGCGCCTGGGTGACTCAGTCAATTAAACGTCTGAGTTTGGCTCAGGTCATGATCTCCATGACCTGATCATGCTCTCCATGATCTCCCTCCCCCACTTATACTCTCAAAAATGAATAAATGTTAAAAAAAATTTTTTTTAATTTTTATTATTTTTTTAAATTTCTTTCAATGTTTTATTTATTTCTGAGAGAGAGATAGAGACAGCATGAGCATGGGAGGGTCAGAGAGAGAGGGAGACACAAAATCCAAAGACAGTCTCCAGGCTCTGAGCTGTCAGCACAGAGCCCGACGTGGGGCTTGAACCCACGAACCATGAGATCATGACCTGAGCCGAAGTCAGACGCTCAACTGACTGAGCTACCCAGGCACCCCCCCCCCAAAATTTTTTTAAATAGGCATAGAATTTCTATCACTGATTACACCAAATAAATATTACCAATTTTGAGACAAAATAGTGCTGAAAAGTGTTCAGAAGAACGATCTGGCTTTTAGTGTTTATTTTTGTAAACAAACAGGTAAGTCTTTTTTAGCAGAGTAAAAATGTTGACTGCTACTAAACCATCAGAAGGGACCTCAAAGGGGGCTCCTGGGTGGCTCAATTGGTTAAGTGGACGACTTCGGCTCAGGTCATGATCTTGCAGTCTGTGGGTTTGAGCCCCACGTCAGAGCTTGGAGCCTGTTTCAGATTCTGTGTCTCCCTCTCTCTCTGCCCCTCCCCAGCTTTGTCTGTCTCTGTCTCAAAAATAAATAAACATAAAAAAAAGAAAGGACCCCAAAGAACCTAAGTCAGAACACTAAACAAAGTCGAGAAGGGATGGAAGGGAACAAGAGAAAACATCTTGGAGCTAATAAGAGAAGCCTGGGACAGAAGCCCCAACTACTGCCATCAGCATGGATCAGTATCCCCTGGGAAAGGCGTGCAACATTATAACCATGTAAGTCATGATCCTCAGACTCAACACAGCTCTCATCCCACTGATCTGCGGCTGCTGTTCACTCCTCTGGCACCAACAAGTCACAGAAAGAGGCTTTGCCCAGATGAGGCTCACCCATTTTGACGTCTACATGGAATTACAGGCAATGCCTATTCCTCTCCCACAATTTCAGTCACGGTGCTCATTACAAATGATGTCTCTGGATTTGCAAAGCCAAGATTCAAATCTCGGCTTTACACTTTTGGCTAGGTGGCCTTGGACAGGCTGCTTCCAAAATCAACGGCGACAGCAACAGTATCTGCCTCCCTGAGTTGTTGTGAAGAGGACATGGTTAATACATGTAAAGGGGTTGAACAGTACTTGGTACCGTTTTCATTATTATTATTAATATCTTGGAGGACACGATCACAATGATTAAAATTATTTATACAAATAAATAGAAAAGAGGCATTGAAATTTCATAAACCATCATTATAGTCCCTAGAACTGGGTGCACTACGTGAAATACAATTAGTTTAACAAGAATAAACATAATGATACTGAGTTAGTGGCCCTGTTCCCAAACATAAAGTATTTTACAGCATCATTCAAATTTAAGAGCAGTAAGTGTTCCACTGCTTAGAGGTTGGAGATGCATCATTTCTTCTACTGAAAGTCTGTTTCCAATCAGCTTTTGAAGCTTCTGCAAATGCAAGTGCATTCTATTGGATTGCAATAACGTTACTTTTACATTTTCTGTCCATGCAAGTCTTTTCAAGTTCATGCTTTTGCTTCATTATTTGCTCTGCACGTACTTCTTTTCTGATTTTTGTTTTCATTTTGGGAAAAGGCTGAAAATTTAGCCTTAACAATTTGCAGCATTTCCTCAACTAGAAGGATGGAGGTAGTACACACACTGTTTTGAAATTACTTGTCATTTTTCAGAGAATTCCAAATATGGACATTCCCAGTAGGCTACTGTCACTCAAGGGAAAACATAATGTTCAGTTTCCCTTAATACCTTGTTTGAGCTTCTAAATTGTATCATGCTGGCATCCCTAGGGCTCCTTATACCTTAGTAGGTAGAATTCGTTTTCTTTTAGAAACTTTTTTTCTCCATTGGGTGACTCAATGGGTCAAGCGTCTGACTCTTGATTTCAGCTTAGGTCATGATCTCACAGTTCAGGAGTTTGAGCCCTCCACTGGGCTCTGCACTGCCAGCACAAAGCCTGCTTGGGATTCCCTCTCTCCCTCCCTCTCTGCCCCTTCCCTGCTTGCACATTCTCTCTCTCATTCTCTCTCTCTCAAAATAAATAAATTTTTAAAAATTTTTGTTTTTCCTTCAAAATTAAAATCTTCTGTTTTATTAACATTGTACTAGTTTCATTCTTCGTGAAAAAGAAAATAAGCAACCACAATAAACAAGGAACTTATTCAAAACTTAAAACACAAGCCCAGGGGCTTCCCACTTCCACCTACTTAATCAACGATGGATTCATGTTTCACTCGTACTAGACAACATAACAATAACAATGTGTAGTAGTCATCCTTGTTGTTAATGTTCCCTACGCATTTGTAGCCCATAAACATATTTTGCTAGCTGACATGTTTTTTATTTAAAAATCTGGACATTTTATATGTAAATCTGGATTTTCAGCTCCCCTTAAAAACCAAAAGCTCCGGCACATCCAGATCCACATTTTCAGCCTGGCCAACAGCTCCCTGGAGGCCCAGGAGCTGCTCTCCTTACACACAGCGTGAGCTTACAATGCTTTTCTTTTATTTATTTAAAAAAAATTTTTTTTAATGTTTTATTTATTTCTAGGAGAGAGAGAGAGAGAGAGAGAGAGAGAGAGACAGGGTGAGCAGGGGAGGGTCAGAGAGAGAGGGAGTCACAGACTCTGAAACAGGCTCCAGGCTCTGAGCTAGCTGTCAGCACAGAGCCCGACGCGGGGCTGGAACCCACGAACCGTGAGATCATGACCTAAGCGAAAGTCGGACACTTAACCGACTAAGCCACCCAGGCGCCCTGCTCTTCTTCTATTTTTAAAAAATTTTTAATGTTTATTTTTGAGAGAGAGACAGAGTGTAAGCGGGGGAGGGGCAATGAGAGAGGGAGACACAGAATCTGAAACAGGCTCCAAGATCTGAGCTGTTAGCACAGAGCCCGATGATGGGTCTGAACTCACAAACTATGAGATCATGACCTGAGCGGAAGTCAAAGTCAGATGCCCAACAGACTCAGCCACTCGGTGGCCCCTCAACGCTCTTCAATTCTGCAGCCTCCAGCTCCTTCTCCTACGTTCCTTCAAGGTGGAGGCACCGCCGTGGCAATTCCAGCATTTAAAATGCACATCCTCTTTGACCCAGCAATTCTACTCCCCAAAAATCATCAAGGGCCATGCGAGTATATACGGATATCCACAGCAGCACTGCCTCAATACACTGAATCAAGGTGAACATTAATAAGAGCCTGGTTGAATAAATGATGGCAAATCTAGGTAGGAGAATACTAGGGACCCCTCCCCCACAGCAAGGACATAAACCTAGAGCATCCTGAAATGGATCCATGTCTAAAATATATTATTAAGTAGAAGAAAGCAAGGTGAGGAACGGTATGTAATGTGGGGGGAAGAATAGACATATTAATATATGCTTTTATGTACATTTCAAATTTTTGGAAGAAAATATGAGAAACTTTTTTAACCATGTGTACATATTACATAGACATATATAATATATAAATTAATACATATAAATGATTACATATAAAATATGTATATAATGTATATATAATATATATACCATATGTATATTTTATACTTATAAAAAGGAAGGACTATGAACACAGATATATGTTTATTTTATATATAACATATATACCTTGCATGTGTGTACAAACATATACACATATTTTACACTTAAAAAAGGAAGCACCACGAGCACAGATATGTATATATTTTATATATAATATATACATATATACCTTGTGTACGTATATATATTTTACAAGTAAAAAAGGAAGCACCATGAGCGGAGATATTTCAAATAATTTCGTGTGAGATTATCATCACATCTGTGTATTATTTACTTGACTGCTGCCTCAGGTACAGAGTCCCTGCAGAGTTGAGCCTGACTCCAGCTCTCAGGCGAGGGGAAGAAAAGGCCTCCTGCACGGCCCTCCGCACAGACCCGAGAGTGGCGCAGAGATGACGCAATGGGCCACTTGGGAAGCTGTGCTTTTCCACAGTATTTTGCAGCTTGTGTTGCTTTGCGCCCTGGCCTTCCAACAGTAAGGACAAACAGGAGCAGAGAGGCAGGAGCTCCTCCATGGAGGGCTGCCGGGCTCAGCTCCAAACACCCCTTCCGGCCCTGTTCCCACGTGCGTGGGGCCCTGGAGAGAGAGGGGTGCGCCGTGTATCACAGCCCTGTTGCGGTTACCAGCGTTGGGCATGGTGCGGGCAGAAGGGCTTTCTCACCAGCAGAGAGAAACCCCAGCTGGTCAGCCCAGTTCGGCGGAGCCGGGGTTGGCCCTTCTCATCAGGGGAAAGCAGGGCCATGCATTCCTGTCCATGTGCTCAAGGAGGGCAGCCCAGCGGCTGTGCTTGGCCCGAGTGGCTTTAGGATGTGCTTTCGGTGTTACTAGTAGAGGAGCGAATTGTGCCAGGGACAGGGGACGCCAGGGACAGCGTGGAACATACCCCTCACGGGACGCAAGGCCCGAGTTAAACCCTGTGGCAGATGTCCAGCAGAGGCTGTCCTCTCTCCATACCCAAGAAAGGACTCTCATCAACAGCTACTGCTGACTCTCCATGCCCACCCTTCCCCCAGGCGTCAAAAACCAGGGGCAACTGTCAGCGGGCCCCCACCTTGCAATCCCCACCTCCACAGTCACTTCTAAGCCTCCAAAGGTATCCAAGCCGCACCAGAATAAAAGGTCACATGGAACTTCTAAAAGTTATCACTTCCTGCTAATGCATGCTTTGGGGGGAAAATAGTTAGCAATTAATTAGCAAAAATAAAGAAATCTAGGTAAGGAACAGATGACCACCACCACCCCCTACCTCAGGCCACCGGTCCCCAACAACACACATACACACTCTCTGGTACTTGATTTCAGAGCCAGAGAGCCTATGGTCTGCAATGTCCCTACTCTTAGTTACTATAAGATAGAAAGTAAAACATGCAGGTCTATAGCTGATACAGGTATCTACTCAGAACTATCTGATGAACACAGAATTTAGGGCAAACCTAGGTAGTACCATGTGGAAAATGACATCCCCAACACTATATTATATTGTATTTATGTATAGTACTATAATAAGAAAATAAAACATGATCCCCTCTGGTGTCTTAACCTATTAGAGTTCTCTCCTTTTCAATATTCTAGTATTTCTGTACCAGGAACTGGGGATAAGGGTTCATTAGGAGTGTTTCCAGCACCTGCCATTATCCATGTGTTAGAACCCTTAGAATGCATACCACGCAGTGAACCCTGATGCCTACTGTGGACTTACGCTGATAATAATGTGTCAGTCCTGGCTATAACCAATGTACCCCAGCCCCGCAGTGCAAGACCTTAATAATGGGGGAAGTGGCCCATGGAGGGAGTGGCTGCAATTTCTGTTCTTTTTCTCTAAAACCCTAACACTGCTCTGAAGAATTAATAATTTTAAGCACTGCTACTACCAAAAAAAAAAAAAAAAAAAAAAAGATGCATTTCATGCCTCATCACAAAAATTACGATACGCTGCCATTTAATCAATAGACACAATTTAAGAAGCGATAATAAACAGAAAAAAGAAATAAAACGATTTCAGGTCCCACCGATTCACCATTCGTGATAACACAAAACACCCTTCCACGTCAGTCTGAATCTTCTAGCTGTGGCTTGCTATACCACCAGAAAAATGACAGAAACACCGGTCAGGCCACGCAAGACGATAAACTGTCTTCAACACCTTCAGCAGCACTGCCTTGCAGTTTCTGTAACCCTTGCATCAGTGAGGTAATAACTGGAAGTCAGTCTTATCTGTTTATCGAGCCGGTCTACCAGGACCAGCTATACTTAGCAACCACAGGCTGCTAAAATACTTGCCCTCATTCCAACATCTCCCTTTTCCTTCTTTTCTTTATTCCCAGTCGGCCTTCTCATGCACTGCTATTTGCTACCGGCCATTGTCATCTGCACACAGCAAGATCTCGAAAAGTGCTTGCTTACCTCTGAATCTTTGGCCTGCTGATTTCGAACAACTATCAAATTGTACAGGATCCGATCGTCGTCTGCCTCTGTGTGGGACACATCATGAGGCATGCTCCACAAATTCTTTTCATCATCTCTCACCAGGGTTGCTCCAAAGGAAGAATATGGATTGCTACCACTGTGGTGTTTAAAAAAAAAAAGGGCTATAAGCATTTTGTTATGGATGTAATATATATAATATATGCATCGCATGTATGTAACATATTATAAAATATATACACTATATACCATATAAAACATAATATATAAATACATATATTTCTAATAACAAGGTCTGAATTATTGTCTCAAATAATTAAGCACAGCACAACAGAACAATTTTAAAAATCACTTTAGAACTGGCAGAGAACAAAGCTTGGGTGGCTCAGCTGGTTAAGCATCCAACGCTTTGGTTTCAGCTCAGGTCATGATCTGATGGTTTGTGAGTTTGAGCTCCAAATTAGGCCCCTCATGGACAGCACGGAGCCTGCTTGGGATTCTCTCTCTCCCTCTCTCCCTGCCCCTCCCCAACACGTGTGATAAATAAATAAATACAAATAAATAAGTAAATAATTTTAAAAAATGGCACAGAAGAGACCAGACACCTGGGCAGAGGTCATTTTACTACAATAAACATGAAATTATGACTGCATATCCAGGCAGCAAAAACAACAAGGGAAATCCAATGGGGGAACACAATTCTCATGTGATTAAAAGAAGAAAACAATTCACAAGAAGAGGTGAACCTTTCACTGGCCCTGACTTCGAGGAAGCCCAGTAAATTTAGAGCACATGGCATGGAATATCTATCAAACTCCTTACAAGATAATGAAGTAATAAATATGTATATCCAAATACTTTCAGTAAACAATGTGGGATGCTGAGTAAGAATTTCAATGGTCCTTGGGGCGCCTGGGTGGCTCAGTCGGCTAAGCGTCCGACTTCAGCTCAGGTCATGATATCACGGTTTGTGGGTTCAAGCCCCAAGTCGGGCTCTGTGCTGACAGCTAGCTCAGAGCCTGGAGCCTGTTTCTGCATCTCCTTCTCTCTTTGAGCCCCCTTACTCATGCTCTCTCTCTCTCTCTCTCTCTCAGAAATAAATAAAAATATTTTAAAAAATAAAAATAAAAAAGGATTTCAATGGCCCCATCCTGTATGCTTGCTTTATGATTTACCCTTCGCAAGGTGGTATCCGTGCTCGGGCTTATGGAGGAGGTGAGCAGCAAAGAGTCATACTTAGGACATGCTTGTACATGGCCCTGGTTAGCCTCTGTGGGACGCACAGGTAGGGTCACGCTGGGGCTATTTCCCTCATCTAATTATATGTATGAAGCACCGACTCCGTGTTAATCACAGGCCTCAGTAAAACTGTGAGTGAAACAGACATGATCCCGGTCCTTGGACCTCACTTAGAGCCTAGGGAGGGGAACATATTAATGAATGATCAGGTGACTGTATAATGAAAGACGGGGATACGTGCTATAAAGGGGGAGTTCAGGGAGCCTTGAGGGGCAGGGGGAGAAAGCACCAGGTAGGCATCATAAAGAAGGGGTGCTTGAGCTTTAAGTTGAAAGACGGGAAGAGAGTTCTAGGCAAATGAAACCACACATTCACAGGCCCTGGGTGGGAGGAAGCAGGGTGTAGGGATTAGAGGAAAAGAGAACATTGGCCACAAAGTTGTTTGGCCACAGTGTTTTCTAACATTGACTAGAAACATGGTCTTTATTCCTAAAAGCAGGGTAAGATGTGGAAGGGCTTGAAGCAAGGTGTGATATGACACGAGTAGAATTACAGCTTTAAAGTCCTTTTTGGCAGAAGTGTGGAAAACACTTTCGAGTGCCAAGAGTGGATCTGGGGGATTCATTACCATGTAAGTGAGGTAACTGAGGTGAGACATGACAGGTATGAAGACTAGAACAGTGGTGTGAAGAAAAGTACACTCCTCAGGAAGGTGGACAAGGTAGGAGTTCCCTGGCTTGTTCACGTGGATGGTGAGGGCCGTCATTTTCTGGAGCAGAGCTCTAGAATGCCCTGTGATCATGGGGTGGCCAACACACCTGCACATGTGACGTGAGACAATGAGAAATGAGAAGCAGAAGAAGACGCCCAGATAAGCAGACAGCCCATTGGGAAGGAGGGGTAGGAGTAGCTGACAGACGGGCTGGAGGTCAATGTTGAGAATGACACAAGTATGAGGGGTGCCTGCGTGGCTCAGTCGGTTAAGCGTCCGACTTCGGCTCAGGTCATGATCTCATGGTTCGTGGGTTCTAGCCCTGCATCGGGCTCTAGATTACTCAGAAGCTGGCACTGGGGAAACCTTGTAATAGGAAGCAAAGTGCTAGTCAGCAAAACGGGGTTCAGCAGCAGCAGGAGTGAGGGAGTCAGCCTACCAATCAGAGACGCAGACTTAGGAGAGCTGGCCAGGGCCCACTTGTAAAAACTGGAGCAAAAGTGGGGATGGGATCTTGGAACCAAGGCCAGCAGGAGCCAGCTATCCACAGCGGACAGAGGGCCGAGACACACTGAGGATCCTTAAGTCCCTCAAGCTGCAGGGTGAAGTGCAAGGGCTAGGACTGGGCAGAGATTAGAGCATTCCGGAAAGGAGCAGCCTACGGGGAAGCAGACAAGCACGGCCACACTGTTATCAGAGCTGCCTGCCTTCACACAGGCTGCCCGGCACGGCAAAGGCTGAAACGCAGAGTGTCCTTCTTCTCAAGAGCGAGGAGCCAACAAAAGAGGAAGCAAATGGGGTCTGGGTGCCCTGGCCACCCAGGCTTTAATGAGCATGTCAGATTCCTTCCTTCCTTCCTTCCTTCCTCCCTCCCTCCCTCCCTTCTTCCTTCAGTTGTTTATTCAACAAACGTGCTAGGCTGGGTGCTTCAGGGGGACTTGAAACCAGAGGACGCTGCCCCTGCCCTAAGTGTAACCATAATGCAAAAGTGAAATTTAAATATTTTTTAAACATTTTTTTTACAAATAGTTTAATGTCAAATTGGTTTCCATATAACACCCAGTGCTCATTCCCACAAGTGCCCTCCTCCATGCCCATCCCCCCCTCCCCCCCACATCCATCAGTCCTGAAATTTAAATATTTTAACGTACAAACAGAATGTCGTAGGAGCAGAGAAGGAGTGACAACCTGTGTAGACAGGAGTTCAAGAAAGCTTTCACGAAGGCGACCTCTAACCCAGACCTGAAGACGTGTCACCAGGAGGCAAAGCCCAGGGAAAAGAATTCCTGGCAGAGAGAACAGCAGAGGCGGCACGGGGAGGCTTGCGGTGCCCACGGGGCTAGGGGACTTCCAGCATCCCTGTGTGACTCGGCCACGCAGTGCACGCACACGGGGAAACGTAGGGACAGGAAGAAGAAAAGGTCATTTGGTGCCAGGTTGATGACAGTGCTGGGGCTCGGACTTTGTTCTCTGAACTGTGAAACAATTAAGGGGATTTTGAGCCTTGTCAGGTCTGGGTTTCAGAAATAACTCTGGAGGAAGAAGGAAGAAGGACATGGCTTAGGAGGCTGTCTGGAGACAGCAGGCGTGGTGTTCACAGCCTGATCTTTGAGGTTCCACGTCAGGGGGCCCGTGGGCGGCTGTGGGGGGAGGGATGTAGCAGGGGATGGGTAGGGCTCCTCTGGCAGAGAGAGACAGAAGCCCATAAACCAGCCACAACCAGAAGGGCCACTCAATTTAAATCTCATTTGTTAGGGATACAAGGAAATCTCTTTGGGAAGGTGGAGTTCCACTAACAAAAACATATGTCCCCTTCATCTGAAATACTGGTTGGGATGAACGTGCACAATGGTGTGGCTGCAGAGACAGGGCAGGGACGGACCCAGGAGGCCGCCCCGCGGTGCACCTGAGACTGGCAATCGCAGTCCTGGTGCCTTGTGGCCCGCAGCCCAGAGGAGCGAGGAGAGAGTCAAAGCGGCCGTGGGACAGGGATGCCTTTAACTGGGACGGCGCAGAGGAGGCCAAGGCTGACCTTGAGCTCACAGGGCAGTCAGAGAGGGGTCAGAATCTGGGCTTGGGAACAAGGACGGGGCCAGACACCTAGACTAGGGAGACATGCACGTGCCTTCCCATCACCTCGGCAGCCTGGGGAGCAAGGAAAGGTCTCACAGGGATAGTTAGACTGAAAAAGCAGGGAAAGCGGGGTGACTGGAAAGAGCAGGTAAGAGCCAAGGAAGACAGAAAGCCGGGCCGAGAGGAATTCCAGAGGGCAGGCAGACACCAGAGAGGTGTCCACAACATCAAGGGCACTGTCGTCAACTGCTTTCTGCCTAACAGATTTTACAGCCCCTGACATATCATCTCTGCATCACACAGTGCTTCGCCCAAGGGCTTCCGCGTCTCACCCCTCCTGTTACACAACCATCTGAGGTCAGAAGGATAAGTAGCACTACCCGGCTTTGCACACAGGGACCAGACTTCAGAGCTGCTTGACTTCCGTGGGTCAGGCGGCCAGCTGAACAGCGTCCTCCCAGCATGAGGTCCCCAGTGGGGTGGCTCCAAGCAGCGCATGTCACAGACATGATATCCAAATGCTGCGCCGGGGATATACTCAAAAATGGAGCGGCTCAGATAACAACTACCCATGTGAAGTGCTGGCTGCACAAAGCGGCAAATCCCCCTGGGGCCTCTCCTCCAGGCATCCAGACCCCAGGGGCACCCCGAAGCTGCAGCCGAGGCTGCTGACGCCACGGTACACGTCCCTCTGGGGCCACGAAACCCCAGTACTTTCCTGAAACAGCTCTTTTATTTGCTCCCTGTTTCATTTGTATAAGTCTTGATTCCTCAACAAGCTGGCACGCTCCTCAAGGGCAGAGACTGTATCCTCAACTTCCTGACATTCCACATCACCCGGCAGGGTTGGGCACAAAGTGCGTGCTTTCAAAATACTTGATGAATGCAGCAAAGTGAGCTATCAAAGGCAATCTCAGACGTAACCCGCTGTCGCCACCTTTTTAAAACTTCCCCGAAGCGGGAGGTTTAGAGATTAGCCAGTATCCACCTGCATAATCAGTAATCAACCACATTTGGTCATGAATACTCCAGCCACTTTTTCTAGCAATCCACAATCTCTTTGCATGTTTTGAGAAGATTATGACAGGTGCCTCCCTGGCAAGTCCCCCTGCCTCTAACAACAATCTCTCTCACCCTCCCTCTGTCTCTCTCTCTTCTCTCTTTCACCCAAACGCACACACATTCACATATGAACGTGCGGGACTCCAGCCAACATAAAACACAGCCTCTCCTGCTTTATCTGCAGGAGACGCTCCACAGGACAGTCAACACCAGGCCTGTTTAGAAGGACGCATGTCCCCAGACAGGTGCTACCTCTCGAGTTCTCTCCATACCTTGCCCTTCCCTAACTGTGAGCAGCATCGCCATCATAGGAGTGTTACACTGCCTGGTCACTAACATCTGAGGGGACATCAAACAGGAAAGAGAATTGCGAGCTTCTGCCTCTGATGAGCAATGGCTCTGACCATGGTGTTTTCTTGTGGCTCCTGCCATCCTCCTGGGTGTGAAATCTGACCTATGCATCTGGTCAACCAAACACTGGTCAAGATGAAGGTGAAAGAGGGCGTGAGTTCATTCAGAAGGCTCTGTCAGACTCCACCCCACTGGCTCACTGGATCCCCGAGGATTCTGTGCTCCGGCATGCTACTCCCTGATCCTTTCATCCTGCACCACCACCCATTCAAGGCATTAACTCACTTTATTTTAAAACTTTAAACCCTTGGAGTGGAGAGACCAGAAAAAAGAAATGCCTGAAGCAAACAACTAGAGAGCATGGGAACCTCTGTGTGCCAGAGACTGTGAAGGGAATTTTACTGTGTAAAGGAAATTCAGCGCAAAGGCCTTGAGGTCTGAGCCCAAGTAGCCCAGGGAGGAATGAAGGCAGGGAGGGAGGGGATGTTGGGTCAGAAACTTCATTTTCTCTCCTTTCCCCATATAATGATTTCTAATTGGTTCTAAAGAAATTAAGAGCAGCTGTTTTCCCCCCGGCCACCATCTGCTGATGATAAATATTTTATTAACCTCGGGCATTTGAGAGGTGGCTCTGAAGTTACATTAGAAGCCGAAGCGGCTTTCACTCCAAAAAGCTAGGATGATTCTACCCCTAACCACACCTGGGGGCACAAGACCGAATCGCTCCAGAGTCTCTTCTTTCAACCCATCTGCAGCTCACAGGAGACTCGGGACGTAGGAACACTGGACTCCCCAAGCCTGGGGACTGTGGGCGCAAGTGCTGCTGGGCTTTAACACTGCTTACCAAGAGTCTCCAGAACTTTCCATGAGTCCTCACAACCAACCATGCATAAAAGATTTTGGAAGTCCCCACGGCATATGGAGCACGCAGGCTGGCGGCTGATGTCCACAGCTGCAATGACTCTACTTTCTCCCCACAGACAGGCCATGTGTCCATGTTCTCTGGTTGAAGACTAAAGCCCTGGGTGGCCCAGTCGGTTAAGCATCCAACTCTTGATCCCAGCTCAAGTCACGAGTTCATAGTTTGAGTTCAAGCCCCATGTAGGGCTCCGCTTTGACCGCACGGAGCCTGCTTGGGATTCTCTCTCTCTCTCTGCCCCTTCCCCACTTGTGCTCCCTCTCACTCTCAAAATAAATTAAAAAATAAAAAAAGACTGAAGCCCTAAAGACAGTGAAGACACAAATCTCCAGTAAACAACAACCAAAGTTCTCAAAAGCCAGACCCCAAAGGCTGTCTGGCGGCACCCCCTTGACTACTTAAGGACTCCTCAACTGATTCCCCACCAGGAACTGATCTGCTTATGGAGCCTCTGGTTTCCAGACCTTTCCCTTCCTCCCTAAGGAAACCTCCCAGTGCCAGGGCCCGTGGATCCAAGATCCTCTCCCTCTCCTTTTCCCTTCCATCCTCCCTCTGTATCTCTCTCTCTCTCTCTCTCTCTCTCCCTCCCTTCTTCCTGTCTTTCCTGCCTCCCTCCCTCCCTTCCTGCCTCCTTACACTCCCTCCTTTTACCTTCCTCTCCCCCTGCTAGATACTCTGCTCTTTCTCATACCTTACAAGACCCATGACTTAACCCCAACTGTAAACACGGCTCCACAGATCTGGGAGCTTTTCTCAGCATGTCACCACCGAGGCCATGACTTCCTTCAGTGCCAGAGGCACAACCTGCCTCAGCGTGAAGGATGAAAAGCAGCGACCCAGGCCTGTTTTGTGGCCCTGCTGCGCTCCTTGCCTTCCATTCCCGAGCCGTCGTGTCTCACGCCTCCGTACGGTGCCTTCAGGCTTGAAGGCGGCCCTGACAGAAATGTTGGGCGGCGGGCCGGGAGGCTGAAGAGCCACCGGGGCTCAGGAGAACGAGACCCAGTCCTCCGTCTCCCCTCTGCTCACATTCATCCTGCTCACCTCACTTGGTCTCAGGGCTTCAGATACCATCTACATGAGGAAGGTTCCTAAGTCTATACCTGTGTCCCTAGGCTCCTAAACCTCCTGCCTCCTCCCCATTTCTGTGGATGTGCTCGAGCACACCATGCTCAAAACCAAGCACCTGGTCTTCCCAGCCAGCCTCCCCGCCACCCCCAGCGGTCTCTACTCGGCGAATGGAGACTGCATCCTTCCAACTGCTGAGGCCGAAATCTTTGATGTCACCCTCATCCCCTACTTCCGGTCCATCAGAAAGTTCTATTGGCTCTACGTGAAAAAAATGTCTACTCTACCACCGCCACCCTGAGTGAAAGCTAAAAAGAACAGGCACTAACACGCCACAGCACGGAGTCTGGGATCTGGTGAGTCAGGGTGGGATGGTCTGACGTCTTACAGAAGAATCCCTCCAATCAGTTTTCCACTGATCGACCTCATTGCCTCCCACCAAGTCTATCCCTAATACAACAGCCAAAGTGATCCCTTTAAATCAGACCATGTCACCCCTCCCTCAAAACCCATTTGATCTATAATATAAGCCAAAGTCATCCAGTGTTCTACGAGGCCTCATATGACACCCCAGGCACTTTGCTGTTCCCTAACCCCCTCAGTCATACTAGCTGATCCTTCTACCTAGAATGCTTTCTCTCAGATATCCACACAACTCACTCTCTCCTCTCTGTCACATTTTTATTTATGCATCAGCTCCTTGGGGCGCCTGGGTGACTGAGTCAGTTGGGCATCTGACTTCGGCTCAGGTCATGATCTCGTAATTCGTGAGTTCGAGCTCCATATCGGTCTCTGCGCTGACAGCTCAGAGCCTGGAGCCTGCTTTAGATTCTGTGTCTCCCTCTCTCTCTGCCCCTCCTCTGCCTGTGCTCTCTCCATCTCTCAAAAATGAATAAAGGTTAAAAAATTTTTTTAAATAAATAAAATAAAATAAACACCAGCTCCTCCATGAAGCCTGCCATGAATAATCTACCTAAAATGGCAAGCATGCTCCCTTGCCCAGGCTCTGCCTCTTCTTCCTACGCATTTACTTATCTTCCAATTTACCTATTATGTTTGCTGCTTCTTGTCCCACTAGAATAAAAGCCCTATGATGAGAGGATCACCACCTCTTTGCTCAGTGATATATCACATGCGTTTAGAACAGCACCTGGCTTGTGGAAGATGCTCAATAAATATTTGCTGAATGATGAATTGCTGTTTCCCGAGTTCACAGGGCTCTGAATGGTAGAAATGAGGCTGGAATCGTTGTCTCCAGACTCACAATTTGACATTTTGTAGCTATTTAAGCTTATGAAGTCTTGTGGGAAGAAGCAGACAGTAAGCACATATGTTTATGTAAGGTGATGCTCAGGGTTCTGAAGCACCTTACTCATGTGGTACATAAGGGACAGACCACGGGTGTGGGGACACTTTTTAAAAAGGGTTGTCACGTGGGGGTGCCTGTGTGGCTCAGTCGGTTAAGCGTCCAACTTCAGCTCAGGTCATGATTTCACAGTTCGTGGATTTAAGCCCTGTGTCGAGCTCTGTGCTGACGGCTAGCTCAGAGCCTGGAGCCTGCTTCAGATTCTGTGTCTCCCTCTCTCTCTGACCCTCCCCTGCTCATGCTGTCTCTCTCTGACTCTCAAAAATAAATAAAAAACATTAAATAAATAAAAATAAAAAGGGTTGTGAGGGATGGGGCGCCTGGGTGGTTCAATCGGTTAAGCATCCTACTTTGGCTCAGGTCATGATCTCGTGCTCTGTGAGTTCGAGCCCTGCATCGGGCTCTGTGCTGACAGCTCAGAGCTTGGAGCCTGCTTCAGATTCTGTGTCTCCCTCTCTCTGCCCCTCGCCCCTTTTAAAAATAAAAAAACATTAAAACAATATTTTTAAAGGGTTCTGACGGAAGCAATTTCTGATAAAATGACTGAGCAGAGACATGAATAAAGTGAGGGAGTTACCCACACAGTTAAGTGGAGGAAGAACATTCTCAGCAGGCAGGGCAGGAAGTGCCAAGGCCCTGAGACAGGAGATTGTCTGCTGTATCTGAGGGCCCAAGGGAAGGTCAGCACGGCTGAAGGATGAACAATTTCACCTTATGTGAGGACTCTAAATTCGAAACCTCGTGTAATGGCTCTAACATGGAAACCACCCAAAAGTTCACCGACAGTTGAACGAGTAAACAAAAGGGATGCCCTATAGAACAGTGAGAATCACAAACTAAGCTATACTTAGCAACTGGATGGATCTCATCAGTGTGATCTCATTTAGGTAAAGTTTAAAAGCAGGCAAAAATAGGAGCATCTGGATGGCTCAGTCAAACGTCTGACTTCGGCTCAGGTCATGATTTCGCAGTTTGTGAGTTCAAGCCCCGCACTGGGCTCTGTGCTGACAGCTCAGAGCCTGGAGCCTGCTTCAGAGTCTGTGTTTCTCTCTCTGCCCCTCCCCTGCTCATACTCTGTCTCTCTCTCTCTCAAAAATAAAAAATAAATATTTTAAAAATAATAATAAAATAAAAGCAGGCAAAAACTAAAATACATTTTTAAGGTGCACACACAGGTGAGAAAGCCATAAAGAGAAGCCAGGAAATGACTATCACAAAAGTCTAGATACAATCAGGAGTAGGAGATACAGGATGAAAAGTAGTTATCTCTTGCCCCGAAAGGTGATTGCAAGAAGATTCACTTTATGGTTGTTGTTTATACTGTGCATATTTTTGTACGTTTTTAACTTCTGATATCACACATATAAACCTGAATTTTTAAAAGCTAAGAAAAAAAATAAGAGGCAAGTCAGTAAACTCTCACCACATTTCAGGCAGTACAGGGGAATGCTAAGTACACAGTATCTCACCAAAATTATTCCCTAAAAAAAAGCACAGAACAGAGTATACAGTATGTAATTGGCACAAAACTAGTATTTAACCAGACTAAAAAGGATTTCAATCACTCACAAAACAACAACAACAAACACAAACAACTACTCTACCCAGCATTTAGGCAGAATTTACTTTTTAAACAAAGGTGAAGTGGTAAGATCACTTCAAGAGATCTAGAGAATGAAAAGTTCCAGGAAACCCAGACCACACGATGTGTAAGGGAAAGAAATTTCATCTTCTCAGGAACTTCCAGTGTAACGAAGACTGGCTCCTGCAACTCACGAACGGGGAAGAGGGACACTGGAGATACCTGGGAAGAAAACCTTTAAAAGTCATCCTTAGACGAACCTTGAGGGGCTGACTTCTTGCTAAAGCATTTACCTCCTACTCACTGGACCCGAGGCCCTGTTCTGGGAAATGCGCCATGACCCACCCCTTCCTCTTTCAAGAAGGTAAAAGTACAGGCTTTGCAATAGAACCTTCCAGCCAGGAGCCCCGTCCTGCAGTAGGAATCCTTTGTGCCTCTCCAGGCGCTTCCTATGACTCACCGTCTGGCCCAGGGCTCCAGGCTTTGCACCTGCAGTTTCTGCAGGAAGTCATGGGTGAGCTGTGTTAGCTGGGAGAAGCCTGCCGCACAAAATGGGAAAAGAGTCAGGCCATCTGGGCCTGGGGCTGAGAAATCTCACGGACACGAACACTTCAGCCAACATTTTTTAAAGCCCTTCCAAGGGGAGAAGACAATTTATTCAACTCAGAAGTCACGGGAGTCCACGGCACGAAGTGAAAGACTGCACATGTGTAAAGAAGGGATTATTGTCCTTCTTGAGCTGGTGGTGACTGCCTTCCAAATATCTTAAACCCACTAGCTTTCTTTCCCATGAGCACCTGCTTTCACCAGACTGAATACAGAAAATCAGGTCCAGTGGCTCTCAACCTCAGGTTGTAACAATTCAGGGCAAGTCTCATACGTCAAACACAATTTCTAGCACACAGCCTGTAAGCAGCTAGTTACACCCCTACCTGCATACTAGGTGGCCCCTGCTCTTTCTACGGCACTAGAATAGAATAGGATTTGAATCCCAGCTCAGCCAAGTGTGCCTCTGAGCAAGCTACGGAAGCTCTTGTGCTTCATTTTCTCCAACCGTCAAGTGGGGATTACAGACCTGATTACAGTTGAGGTTCCTCGTTACCATATTTGCACCTCTCCCCACGTACTGAAATTCACTGTCCTCCAAAATCAAACCACCGATACTGATGGAGCTTTGGCAGCGCCAGAGGGGCACGTCCCCAGCTGAGGTCCAACAAGGCAATGTTCGCCCTTCTTGTTTCAGCTGTCATGCTGTACACGAGTGCCCTTTTCATGGTGAATTTAATGCCATATCTTTTGCATTTTTTGCTGTTTATTGGTGATTCCGCTGTTTAGAATGGCCCCTGAGCATGGTGCTGAAGAACAAAAATATGTTGCATTCAAGGAGCCTCACTCCAGCATCAGTTACAGTGCGGCTGGCTGGGAGTGCAACGTCAATGAATCAATAATATATGTACAATAAGGTGTCTTTACGCAGAAGCACACATAAAACAAGATATGTATGGATCCGTTGACAAGTCGACTCGCAGGACACGAACCCTGGATTCTTCCCTCGGAGCAATGAGTACCTTCATGCAGCATCTGTGGGGACCACAGAACATAGCTACAACGAATCACAAGAATCGTATCACATGGATATGGGGAAGATTTAAGTAACAGACATACAGACAGTGCCCAGTACCCGGGGGCCACCAAGCAAGACCTATTAGAGGTCAGGATTGCTGAGCGGGGAAGGCTCCGTCCCATCGCAGTCATCACCCCATCTGTACGCCCGAGCAGGAGCTCGGACTGAATGGTCCTCGATGGTCTGGGAAATTCCATTCTGCTGCCCACACTCACATGCCCTGTTCCATTCCTTCTCAGAACCACATGAAACCAGCCATCAAGAGCAAACTGAGATTTTATTTTCTTTTTCTCTACTGGGAACTCCAGGCACTGCAGAAAATGGAAACCCCGACAGCTGTTCTCAGTGGACAGCCCAGAGGTAGGTGCATAAATTCCTCCATTGGGCGGAGGCAGCGGAGGGGTGTGGAAAAAGCAAGGAGCCAAGGGATGTGGAAGCTCATTACGTGGTTCACGTAGGTGGCTGGAGACAGAGCCACGAATAAAAACTCAGCCGTGGTTGTAATTCTCTCCCTTTCTCCCCTAGCTTTTCAACAAGTGGACAGTCACATGCTTATCAGTTATCAACAGCCAACAGAAATCAGAGCTTAGAGTAGGTAAAAAATAGTAAGAATTGTACTTCTCTGCAAAACTTCAAAGTGACCCCTGTGAGACATGCTTTAGTGCCATTCCATGGCAGGCTCTTCCAGGCCCCTCACGCCTGTCTGTCCTGGATGTTGTAAGGCAGTAGACGCTGGTCCCAGAGGGCTTGGACATCGCTCTGCTTAAAGATCAACTGCAGCTGGGCCTCTAGAATCGTATCATTTCAAGGGTCACAACGGATGCTTGTGGGGGAATTTTATGTGGCAAGAGGATGCTTCCTCACTGATGGAAGAAAACCATGCTATGAAAGTGAAATAAAAACCAATGCTTTGAGCTCAAACATTTTCCCAAAAGTACCCTGTAGTGGGTTGAATAGCATCCCCTAAAAATATATGCCCAAGTCCCAACCCCTGGTTCATGTGAATATGACTTTATTTGGAAAGAGGGGCTTTGCAGGTGTGACTAAATTAAGGATTTTGAGGTGTGATTAACCTGGATTTATGATGGACCCTACAGCCAATGCCTGGTGTCTTGGCAAGAGCAAAGAGAGAGGCATCTGAGACAGAGGAGGGGAGAGCACATGGAAGGAAACAGAGGCAAAGACTGGAAGTGAGCTGCCAGAAGCCAAGGGCACCAGGAGCCACCAAAGCTGGTCCCTGCAAGAAGCAATTCGCCCCAGAGTCTTTCTGGCTTCCAGAACCGTGAACGAATACATTTCTGTTGGTTTAAGCTACCAAATTCATGGTAATTTGTTGTGCCAGCCCTAGGAAACTAATGATACACACCCCATATGTTTCTTTTAATTAGTAACATGAAACCTCGAGCCTAAAAGCCATTCACTATTTTACAGACAAATGATCAATGAGCTAGCCATTCCAAAACAACCCATTTGTCCCCCATGCACGTTGGTTTGTTGCGGTTTTATCACTATTTACATTAGGAATAGTCAATGCATAGGAATACAGCCAGTGAAGGGAAGAAAGGCACGCAGAACCTCCAACCTTCCACGGTGATTGAAAAGATGAGTCTTCTAGGATTCCATACTAAAATCGAAGTCAAGGGCAGAAAACAGTGAGACTGAACAAAACATCTGCCTTTCCTTGGGCTTGAAGCCTGGTGTGAAGGTCAGGCCATGTGCCCTTTCTCCAGAACTGCTCTGAAGTTTCCTGGCATTAGAGACAGCTACTCACCTATTCGCTGGCAAAGCAGCCCTGGGAAGCTAGGGAGTTGGACAATCTGGCTGGGATGGCAGCATCCATCCACCTTAGAACCGTGATAAGCACCCACCTTAGAACCGTGAGTGACCAAGAGGTAAAAAGGAAGTAAAGAGAAACCATAAGAGCTTGGGGAGACTTTCTAAGGCTTCATCACAAAGCTGGCCTAACTAACACGGGCCTTAAGAAGAGAGTAGACTCTTAAGAAGTAGAAAAAACAAAAAGTGGGGCACCTGGGTAGCTTAGCCAGTTAAGTATCCAACTTTGGCTCAGGTCTTGGATCTCTCAAGATTCGTGAGTTCAAGTCCTGCTTCCGACTCTGTGCTGACAGCTCAGAGCTTGGAGCCTGCCTCAGATTCTGTGTCTCCCTCTCTCTCTCTCTGCTTGTTCCCTGATCATACTTTGTCTCTCTCTGTCTCTCAAATATAAATAAACATTAAAAAATATATAAGAAGAAAAAAACAAAAAGATGTCCAGCTAACAAATGTGGCTTGAGCAAAGGCACCAGGAGGGAAAGCAGTGTGACTGCACACAGAGACTAGAGAAAGGAAAAGCAGAGGGTCTAGGGAAAGAGGAAGCGCAAAAAAAGGAGCGGATGGTCAGCGCAGAGGTGTGCCCTGCACACGGAGAAAACAACATCCCACTTCTTTCTCTTGAAACTTTCAAGAGAGCAGTGTTCACGTAATCAGGCAGGAGCAGACACCAGATCTCACGGTGAATGGGTGCTAAAGAAGAAAAGGACAGTGGCACAGTTAACCACTCTTGCAAGATATTTGTGCCAGACACAAAGCAAAGCAAAGGATGGTAATTAAAGGGCTTGGCAATATCAGGATAAATTTTCAGTCAGGGTAGATCGCAGCATATTTCTAGAACAGGGGGAAAGAAAGAGCTAGTGGAACAGAGAGTAATACAGATGCAAACCAGACAAGGGGCAGGCTTTTCCCATCAGGTACAAGGTTCCAGAAAAGGCAAGAAAAATGAGCTCGAAACATAAAAGGCATGATCAGACTGGCAAAGGAGAAGAGACTAAGAGCTGGTTTTCCTGAAATAGCAAGAATCCCTAGTGTGTTTTGGAACAAGATTGCAGGTGACTGTGTGGAAAAATGACAAATGTCGTTCCCTCAACCACACTGTTACCTCGGGGCACAAAACAAAGCTTGAAAACCATTACTTTACCATAAAAGATTTAGCTGGGAGGAGGACATATATACAAAACCTTTTTTTATAAATGAAAAAATAAACATGACATAAAGAATGAAATTCTCCATAAAATTAGAATTAAGGCCATCTGGCCACATGATTTCACCACTTCAAGAGTTCAAACCAGCCACTTTGGGAAACAATCTGGCAGTCTGTCAAAAAGTTAAATGCAGAATTACTATATGACACAGCCATTCCACTCCTAGGTATATACCCCAGATCATTGAAAACATATGTCTACTCAGAAACTTGTACACAAATGGTCACAGCCCCAAGGCGGAAGCAACCCAAATGCCCATCGGTTGGTGAATGGATAAAAGACATGTGAGACAACCAATGAAAAGAATACTATTCAACTGTAAAAGGAATGAAGTGCTGATAAATCTTACATCATGGATGAACCTTCAAAAACACGACGCTGAGTGAAAGAAGCCAGACGTCCAGGCCACATACGTATGATTACATTTGTACCAAATTTCCAGAATAAGCAAATCTATGAAGACAGAAATCAGATTAACCGCTGCAGGGGAAGGGGTTGGGCAAGGAAGGGAGAGAGGCAAGTGATGGCTAATGGGTGTGGTGTTTCTTTCAGGAGTGATGAAAATGTTCTATATGAGACAGAGGTGATGATTGAACAACTTTGTGAATATTCAAAAACAAACAAACAAACCCCTGAGCTTCTCACTTTAAAAATAAGTAAACAAACAAACAGGATTTCAGACCAGACCTCCTGATGACCTGAGTAGGAAAGAACCCCCACACACACCTATCACTGCCCCACACATCCATCAACAAGTGGCTCTTCCCAAATCTCGTTACATCGAAATTATGCCAGAATTGACACTAAACCACAAAATACCAGGCCACTCATATTCACATGCTCAGAAGAATAACAAGGATAATTAACAACAACTAGAATTTATTGAGAGTTTACTATGTGTCAGACACTCTACTAAACACTTTACAGGAATTAGCTCATTTCATTTCTCACGGCAACCCTCTGAAGTACATGCTGTTCTCATCCCCATTTTACAGATGAGAAAATTAAGGCACAAAGAAGTTTCATAATTTGTGCCCAGTCACCTAGTTGGGATTTTCACCCCAGGCAATCTGACTCACGAGCCCTACACATACTATTCCATTCCCAGTTGACTCCATCTTCCTAAAAAAATCACTTGCAAAATGTACTGACTTACAGTGTAAACCAAGGCAGGTCAAGTATTTAAATAACCAAAACTATTAACTCAAATAGCAATCCTGGATGGAATACTGGAAAGACCCAAAGCACTGAGAAAGAGTGCTGTATTTCTGGTTACAGTGAATATTGGTAAGTTGAATGTACAAGCCAAGTATGAAATTCTAGGTTGTTACCCACTTCTTTTAAGACTAAGGAAACTTCACTAGACGTCTCCCAGCCGGTGTTGACCTAACAATCAGCAACAGCACACAAAAACATTGTGTATTGTGTGCACAATTGTTTATATATGTAAAATAAACATGACATGTATGTTTGCATACATGTGCACTTGCTAAACAGTGAGGGGCAGATGGTAAATTAATTCTAAATCCTAAATCATAGGAGTGAGAGATGAATAAGCACAAAGCAATCAAAGAAGACTGTTTGGGGGCGGGGGTGGGGGAGGTATTGAGAACCAGCATTTAGAAGGGGCAGGAAAGATAAAGGTCACTGCTTGAGGCAATTGTGAGGAGAATAAGAAGGCTAGATTGTTCCTAAAGCTTCAAGGATGCCTGTCTGAATAAATCAAGGAGTTCACAGTACTTAAAATGCTGGAAAATCAAAGTGGACAGGCACTAAGGGGTTACATAAGACCTCAAAAGTCAAGGGAAGTGTTTGGACCTGGCAGAGTAAGAAAAGCTAAATCATGGTTTTGAGAAGTACGAAAGCTTTATCATGTCAGGTGCATATATCATAAAAAACACTGGCTTCAATATTTGCTTCTTGAACCCTTGACTTTTACCTCATCTACTGTTCCTTCATTTCATGTTAAATCTTTTGTTTCTGTCCTATCTACCTCCAAGGCATGCCCCGGTGGAAGCTTCCTTCATCGACTGGAGGTACAAAATAATTGCTTAAAATGACAGCTCCGAACAAAACTGTGTCATCCGCCCCCTTCAACAAAGCCATCGAGCACACTCCAAATGTGCATTAAATTTCCTCACACTTCCTAACTTCCCCCTTAACGAGTCCATGTCCTAGTGAACAGGCTGCCCCTTCAGAAAATACGCATTTTTTTTTTTAAGCGAAAAATATCACCTGTGCCCAGTCACTTAACTTGTCTGTCTCTGGTCATAAAAACTGAATGCAAAGTAGCCAACTTTTTTCCCGGGTAAAACAGAAACTCACGGGCGTCTGTTTCACTGAAATACACCGATCCAACATGCAGTCACTCACAGCAAAGGACCCAAATCGAGCCCCCGTGGAAACTTCTCCCCGGTACTTCGCTTCCACCTGGATCGCCGGCGCCTCCCGGGCTTTGTGTTTGTGGGCAGAAATCCCACCCAAGGGGCAGGATCTCCAGGAAGGGGCCACCGGGCGCCTCAGGGTGGCCGCGAAGCGAGCCCACCTCCCCAGCTCGGCCCAGCGCGCGGGCACCCGGCTCCGCGGCCGGGCGCGCACCCACCTGACCAGGGGCTCCTTCTCGGGCACGGCGGGCTCCTCCAGGCACCTGCAAGGGCAGCAGCAGCACACGGTCCTCAGCCAGTCCCGCGGCCCCATGGGGAGCGAGGTGCCCCGCGGCGCCGGCACGCTGGGAGACGGCCGCGGCGGCGAGCGAGCGAGCGCGGCCGGGGCGCGGCCCCCCGGCCGGCGTCCAGGTGCGGGGACGGTCGCGGGCCGGGCGTCGCTGGCGGGTCCGTGCGCATCACGCCGCGGCCGGGGGCGCGGGCGAGGCCGAGACGCCTGCAGGGCCCGGGTCTGCGCGGCCGCGCGCCTTTCTGCACTTAGGTTTTGACTGGGGCGCGTGTTTTGTTGAGTCTTTTTCTCCCCTCTTTCTTTTAATTCCCCGGGCGCAAATTGGGACGCATGCGTCCCCGAGACGCTCCGCTGCTGCCCTCTAAGGAGGAAGCAGGGACTCCAGGCGGAGGGCACCACCGACGGGCAGCCCCGGCTGGGGGGAAGGAGGGGGCGAAGCCCCGAGTCACGGAGCACGAGGTTGGGCTGAATCTATTCATACTTTTTATTGGCTTCACTCCCGGAGGAAATAAAAGGTCCCCTTCCTACTCCCGCGCCTTCAAAGCAGTGTTTAGGGCAGATTTTTACCATGTCAGCCCCACACAGAGTAAAAGCTAGCAGAAGAGCATGGACTGACACGTAACAGAAGTGGGTTTCGGGGGCGGGGGAGGGGGTGCGGTTAAGATTGTTTATTTTAAAGTCATCTCCATACCCAACGTGGGGTTCACACTCAGGACCCCCGAGATCAAGAGTCCCACGCTTCACAGACTGAGTCAGCCAGGCGCCTCCAGAAGTAGGTTGTTTTTTTTTTAAGTACTATATTCACGATGAGTTTTTAAAGTCGTTTTCGGGGCGCCTGGGTGGCTTAGTCGGTTAAGCGTCCGACTTTCGCTCAGGTCATGATCTCGCGGTTCGTGGGTTCGAGCTGGCAGTCAGCACAGAGCCTGGATGGAGCCTGTTTCGGATTCTGTGTCTCCCTCTCTCTCTGACCCTCCCCTGCTCACGCTGTCTCTCTCTCTCCTAGAAATAAATAAAAAACATTTAAAAAAATTAAAAAAAAATAAAGTCGTTTTCAAGCTCACTGGTCCTTAAATAACTCCCTTAAAAAAAAAAAAAAAGGCAACCTCTTTCATTAGTTTCTTGCAATTTTCCAGAGCTATTTATTTATTTTTTTATGCTTGCAGGAACTTGCAAGTATATGTGCTTACACCCCCGTCCTTTTTTCACCCATATGGTGAACACACCACACGTTTCTGCCCTGGCTTGTTCCTTGCAGTAGATCACGCAGACTGCTCCACAACAATCCACATATTTCTTCCTCTGTCATTTTAACATTTATATATTGTGGCGTCATACTGATGCCTGTATGTTATTCAATCAGACCCCTGTTCAGGGACGTTTAAGTTCATTCCAACTTTTTGTCATTAAAATAATGCTGCAGGGCAGCTGGGTGGCTCAGTCAGTTAAGCTAGGACTCTTGATTTAGGCTCAGGTCCCATTTCAGGGACTGTTCCTGTGATCCAGGCCCCCTCCCCTCTTTCTGCCTCTCCCCCGCAAAATAAATAAACTTAAAAAAAAAACCAAAAAAACCCCACATACCTCTATTGAGTAGATGCTTGGCAGCTAAATGCTGGGTCATAGGTAAGATGCCTTTTTAAATTTTGATGGGTCTTGTCAGATTGCTCTCCAAGGAAACAATTCCAACCTGTACTCTGACCAGCAACATATGAAAGTATCTATTTCCCTATGCCCCCACCAGTCAAGCTATCACCGAATTTTTCATCTTTGCCAATCTGATTTATTCAGCAAATACTGTATGAGCATCTGTTTTGTGCTAGACTTGTACCAGGCGCCGGGGATACAGCGGCGAACAAAAGAAACAAAAATCCCTATTCTCTTGGAGCAAACATTCTAGGCAGAGAGTTAGACAAGTCAAACAAACAAGTGTGTTCTTTAGTGTGTTGGTAGGTAATGCGTGCTGTGGAGGAAAATAAGGCACAAGAAGTGCCAGGGAGGGGTGTGTGGTGTCTGTGTGTGTGTGTCTGTGTGTGTGCGTGTGCGTGTGCGTGCTGGGAAAAGGGATGGCGTCTATAGTTTTAAATAGGGTGGTCACAGAAAGCCTCCTAATGTGGTGACATTTAAGCCAAGCCTTGAAAATGAGCAAGCTAGCCATGATATCATAGAGAAGAGCTGAATTTCAGGGAGAGTGAGACTATGTGCAAAATCCCAGAGGAGAGGGTGCATGAGAAAGAAAATTCTAGGGGCCGTGGAGAGGTGTGGGCCAGTGGGAAGAGAACGAGGAAATGGATGGAATGAGGGACCTTGTAGCACCGTGCAAGGATGCTGGATTTTGCTGAGTTAAGCTCCGAGTTGGAGGGTTTTGACTAGAGGGAGTGATACGGTCTACCTGGATGGTTAACAGGATCCTCCGGCTGCTATCTGGAGAAGAAACTTTGCGCAAAGGGCTGTTTAGGGAGATGCAAATGGAGGCCATTCTAATGACCAGGTGACATACCATGGAGGTAGCAGTAGAGGTGGTATGGATTCTGCATGGAGTTTGTTTTTTGTTGTTGATGTTGTTATTTTACTGTTTGCTTATTTTTGAGAGAGAGAGAGCGCGAGCAGGGGAGACACAGAGAGAGGTAGACACAGAATCTGAAGCTGGCCCCAGGCTGTGAGCTGTCAGCACTGAAGCCCAACATGGGGCTCGAACTCACGCACAGTGAGATCATACCTGAGTGGAAGTCGGATGTAACTGACTGAGCCACCTATGCACCCCAAGGATGAAATCTGAAGGTAGAGCCAACAAGAGTTGCTAAGGGATTGGAAATAGGGTATGAAAAAAGAAAGAAGTGACTCTCGGTTCGGGTTGACAATCTACAAAGGCTGAATTGCCTTGACTGAGATAGAAAAGAATGTAGGGGGAGCAGATTTGCAGGGGTGAAGAGGAAGAGCAAGAGCTTATTTTCAGAAGTGTCGATTCTCATGGGCAGTGTATTAATTTTTAAATGTGTTGCTACATGTAAGTGTGTCCTGTTGTGGCTACATTATGAAGCTGAGGGAGTTTATCAAGTGTGTGTTCAACCACAGGCTGGCTACTAAAGGACAGGAAGCATGAAAGGAGATTCCTGCGACTCTGACTTAGTTGGGGAGACTGGATATGGACCCATCATGAAAAGCCAATATGACAAAAGTACCAGCTACTGGCAGGCAGCACAGGGCTGTGGCACCCAGCCCAGCACCAGGTCATTTATCACTTGCAGATATAGAAGCCTGGAGGCTGCTCGAGACACCAAACTGCCCAGTAGGTGGAAAACCCCCTTGGGAGAATACACTAGGTTCTAAAATCAGTTTTTGAATGTAAATCAACCCACTTAGGTTCAAGCAGAAAGTCGGCAGAGAGGGCTGCCAAAATGTGAACTCAGCCAGCAAAAAGATGAAATCTAGGGTCTGGCACTAACTACTGGAGTTGGATTTATTGAGCGGATAAATTACAGAAGGCTTTTGGCTCTTGGGAAATGCAGGTGCTCTGCCCCTTTACTAGCTTTGATTTTAGACGAGTCACTTAATTTTTCTGAACCTCAGTTTTCTAATCTGTGAAGTAGAGATGATGAATCTGGCCTTACTTAACTAGGTACAATTGTGAGATTGAAATGAAGTAGTTCAAAAACCATAAAGGACCTTAGAAATATCAAAGTTCAACACTATTTGTTGGGGTTCTTACTGAGGATGGTGAGATTATACACAATGCTTGGCTAGCTAAAATGTAACACAGAGATCTCTGGTGAGGACATGGGAGCAGGAGAAGGGTCCCCACCATTTGGGTGGACGCAATGGGAGGCTTGAGGAATCTTTTTCAACTCTTTCTCTGGACAGAGAGGTAAACAGCCTCTACAAGGCCCTGACCTGAGGGGGGGGGGGGGGGGGGGATGCATTAAGAAGAACATTCATATGTAAAGGAGCCAAAGCTGTTTGCACTAACCCCCACGTTGTTAGAGCAGAAAGAAGGAGTTTATGTTTCTGTTTCAGATTTGCACAGACACGTTCCCAGACTTCCACATCTAGGGTGCCGTTTTCGGGAACCCATGGATTAATATCTAAGACAACCTGAAGCATATGCTGTGATTGTTCCTCATTTATATTTGCCCCGTTGGCTTTAAGTAACTGCTTTAGGACCTCGATATATTGCCTTTGCTCAGTAGATAGAGTCTGCCCCATGTAGAAAGTCTTAATATGAACACGAGAGAGTAAAGAGAAAAGGAAAACAAACACCCAAGCCTGAGAAGTTCCAGAATTTGGCTGTTCTCGGAAGAGAAGCCAATGACTTACTGCACAGACTTCCATTTTCGAGCATCCGTTCAGGTCAGTCTCAATTCCTCACGTGCGGCACCTCTTGCCAGGAACGGCCAGCAAACCCTGCACCAACAGATGAAAGGTTACTCCACACTTTGCTGGGAAAGCGAGGAGGAGGCATGGGGGGTCAACCTTTGCGGACGAAGACCTCATTTGCCTCACTCGTATTCTTGTTTATTGCAGTGTCAGGTTAATCATAAATCTTAGTGGGTTTGTGCACCACCGAGAGCGTTATGACATTCCAGGCGTGCAGGGAACAAAGAGCGCACAACTTAAAGGTGAACAATCACAAGAGACCAATTAAATCAGAGGTATGCAGCAAGGGTCTAGGGTCCTAACGTTCTGCTAAACTTAGAATACAATGTATAGATAACAGAGTTCCCCAAGGACTGCAGAAACACCTGGGAGGGCCCCTGGCCCCCCCACCAGCATTCTGCAGGCAGGGGGGTTAGGCAGGCCTCCTCATTCCAAGAGACCTACACCCCTCCCAAAACCCTCCCAAATGTAGCTTCAGCCCACCAGAGATCTCTGTGTTACATTTCAGTTAGCCAAGGCTGGTCATCCTCAGTAATAACCCCAACAACTATTTTTTTTTTAATGTTTATTTATTTTTGAGAGAGAGAGAGAGTGCAAGCAAGGGAGGGGCAGAGATCTGAAGCAGGCTCCGAGCTGACAGCAGAGAGTCCGATGTGGGGTATTGAACTCACGAACTGCAAGATCATGACCTGAGCTGAAGTCTGACGCTTACCTGACTGAGTCACCCAGACGCCCCACATACTATTGATTAAATTCAATATAGGCCTATTAGGCAAATGTGGATTCCAATACTATTGGGCTTACCTACGACAATACTTCTTATTGCACTTGTACCTCTGCATTGCGTGGCCATCTTTTATGTGGTCTGTTTCAGACAAGATATTCTAGAAAGCCGTGGAACCACATCCACTGAACAAATGTGATCAGGAGGTTAATGTCCTTTGCCTTACCGAGAATCACGTATACTGTTTGCTCTAACAATAATTAATATTTTTCTTTTAAAATTAATTTTAAATTTTAAAACGTATAAATGAAATGCTCCTCTAAAAAAGTTGAAATAGTACAGTGTACGTTCCTTCTGACCATGACCCACAGTCTCGTGCACTTTCTACTGTCTCCAGGGTAACCTTGTTATCAGTATGGTACCAATCTTTTTCTAGACACACATGCACTTATGTGCCTCTGTGATGTCTATATAGCATCACTGTGTGTGTCATAATTTTTGGTAGTTTTTGTTTTAATAATATAAAAGGCACACGTTAATCTGCCGGCTTTTTCCATTTAATCATAGGTCGCCTATCCAATTAGGGCATATAAGAGTATCTCATTCGTATTAACTGATGTGAGTATTCTATTTATCAGTTTTTTAAAGGATTGTTTTATCTGTGTTTTTGTAGCTGCTCATCTTCCCAGAAGTTAACCACCTGCGTGATTTCCCTGTTTTTTGGTAAATTGGATCTTGGAGAGGAATAACGGTGTCACCAAACCCTCCGGCTGCAGCTTCCGAGTAGCTGAGACCACGTCTTGGTGACCCTGTTTCCTGTTTCAGACCTCATTCGCAGGAGAACAGCGAATATTCCTTTTTTTAGAGTGATGCTAGATTGTTCCTACTGCCCCTAAGTTGACACCAACACCACCCACCACAAACAGCAACATCTGACATTTACCAAGAACCCCTGGGCACCTGACGTTGTGAGTAGCAGTCCCCTGGGGCAAACGGTGACTCACAGACCATCAGAGGCTTGTTTTCAAGGCTGAACTGCTGGCCCACGTTGTCAGATTTCTCCACGGCAGGAAAAACTCTAGAATCTTCTTTGAAAAACAACTAGTATACTTTAAAAATCTATTGACAACTCCTGAGAGTTGGAGGAAAAGGCATATGCAGGGCAGGAAATATGAGAAAACCAAAATACTTAAGCTATGACAGCACATCATGAGTGCCTTCCGCAGCAAAGCTCTGCTTGCAACCACGTAGTTCAAGCCGATGTCATTCGTACAGTCACTCAACAAATATTTATTGAGCCAGGTACTGGGGATACAATGGTGAACTAGAATGTGGGTTCCACCCATAAAGACAAGAACTTTGTTTTGTTCTTTGCCATATCCTCAGCACCTAGAACAGTGCAGATCCGTGCTAGGGACTCAGTATGGAAGGGTATTCTGTACCACAACATCTAGAATAGTGTAGGCACATAGTAGGCACTTAATAAATATGTGGAATAAATATATGAAAACAGAAAAAGAGCTAGTGAACCCAGAGTTTGCATGAAGTTATGTTTAATTTATGAAGAGCCTATTTATGAGCTAAATAGAGAGTTAGAGGGTATGGTCTTCCTTATAGAAAACTGACAAGTTCTTAAGCCAGTGTCCCCAGCCGACCTCAGCATTATCAGTCACCCTAAATGACCCTGGATGGACAGCTAACATGCCTCCTATTTCCGGAGAAGTCACATCAGGGAGTAAAATGACTGGATGTCACCAAGGTTTAGCAGGGAGCACCCATGGAATCAACACCTGTGGAAGAGAGAGAGCAGGACCAGACCTCAGCCCTATAGAGATTTCATGGCGAAGTATGAGAAGGTAGTTTCCAGCCCCATGATAATCATCCTCTGGATGAGGGCCACCAAGGAAGAGAACATGACCTTGGCTGAGGCTGCTGTCTCTGGTTGAAGTTGTCCAGGAAGGGAGCTGTCGACTGCCAGCACTTCCAAAAGCTGGCCTAGTAACACCTTTCTTCCCGTGGGAGGACCATTGCATCCACTGCCTGGCAACCCATATACCTAAATCCATTCCTGTTGGTTGTTTTGTAAGCTCAGAATTTCCTCCCTCTGGACATGCCAGGAATTCTTTTATCAGATTACTTGAATATAAAATAGGTAGATTTATTTTTTAATTGTGGTAAAATAAGTTAAGTCTTCTAGGCATCATCACTTAGCCCTCTGCTCTTAGAAGGGAACATTCTAGGGACACGTGGGTGACTCAGTTGGTTAAACGACCGGCTTCCGCTCAGGTCATGATCTCACGGTTTGTGTGTTTGAGCCCTGTGTCAGAGCCTGGAGCCTGCTTCAGATTCTGTGTCTCCCTCTCTCTCTGTCCCTCCCCTGTTCGTGTTTTGTCTCTTTCTGTCTCTCAGAAATAAATAAACATTTAAAAAAAATTTTTTTTAAAGAAGGGAACATTCTAGAAATAAGGTTCAAGGAATTCTGTTCACCAGTGGAGGCAATCCCATCCACATTAAACATATTTAAAAAATACAAGTCATGATGTGGATGAACTTCAAAAACATGGTAGGTGAAAAACAGGCAGACACAAAAGGTCACGTATTGTATGATTAATTTACGTGACATATCCAAAATAGGTAAATCCAAAGAGACAGAAGCACATCTGGTTGTCGACAGGGCTGGGAGGAGGGGAAATGAGGAGCGACTGCTTAATGGATATGGAGTTTCCTTTGGGGAATGTTTTGGAACTGGACAGAGGCAGAGATTATGAATATACTAAATGCCACTGAACTGTTTATTTAAAATTGTTAATTTTATGGTATGTCGATTTCACCTGAAAATTTTTTATTTTATTTAAATAATTTTTTAATTATTGATTTTTGAGAGAGAGAGAGAGTGGGGAGAGGGGCAGAGAGAGAGGGAGACACAGAATCCGAAGCAGGCTCCAGGCTGTCAGCACAGAGGCTAACATGGGGCTCAAACTCATAAACAGTGAGATCATTACCTGAGCCAATGGGACACTTAACCTACTGAGCCATCCAGGTGCCCCTCACCTGAATTTTTAAAAATGGATTAAAAAGACTTCTTCCCTGGGGCACCGGGGTGGCTCAGGAGGTTAAGCATCCAACTCTTGATCTTGGCTCGGGTCATGATCTTGCGGTGTTCGTGAGATTGGGCCCCACATCAGGCTCTGCACGGAGTGTGGAGCCTGCTTGGGATTCTCTCTCTCTCCCTCTTCTTCTGCCCATCTCCCCAGCTTGTGCTCTCTCTTTCTCTCTCAAAATAAATAAACATAAAAGTAAGAAAACTTAAAAAAAAAAAAAAAGGCCTCTTCCCTGAATGCATCTGTTATATTAAAATTAACCCTCATACCTCTTTCCGCCATTTTTCCCTGCCGCCACAATGGTGCGCATGAATGTCCTGGCAGACGCGCTCAAGAGCATTAACAATGCCGAAAAGAGAGGCAAACGCCAGGTTCTTATCAGGCCATGCTCCAAAGTCATCGTCCGATTTCTGACTGTGATGATGAAGCATGGTTACATTGGCGAATTTGAAATCATTGATGATCACAGAGCTGGGAAAATTGTTGTGAATCTCACAGGCCGGTTAATCAAGTGTGGAGTGATCAGCCCCAGGTTTGATGTACAACTCAAAGATCTAGAAAAATGGCAGAATAATCTGCTCCCGTCCCGCCAGTTTGGTTTCATTGTACTGACAACCTCAGCTGGCATCATGGACCATGAAGAAGCAAGACGAAAACACGGAGGAGGGGAAATCCTGGGATTCTTTTTCTAGAGATGTAATACGTTCATACAAATAAAATGCCTCACTGGAAAAAAAAAAATAAATAAATAAATAAAATTAACCCTCATAGAAGCCTTCACTTTTGAGTACCTGGATATTATTAAAATGTCGTTACTCGGTCCTCAGGGTAAATTTATATTCTACAAGGTGAATCCAACTATTTGTATTTAAAAATCTATCTTCCTATTCAAGTAGTGACACTGAATAGTTACATAAATATGCATAACAATAAGCAACTCCCTTAAACATGGGAGATAATTTCTGTTTGTGAGAATATTTTTCTTCAAAAGGAGTTTGGAGTTGTATGATTCACACACCATTAAAAGTTTGTTGACATAAAAATAATGCTCATAGATTTGAGGATCTCCAAAACGATCAACTATTTGGAAAGGGAAACTCCAAGCAAACTTCTATTTAAAAACACCCGATAAAACCCATTCCTCTTTTATTGGTAAAATGTGAAGAATTGCATCTGAGTATTTTGCTTTAATGTGTTTGGTATTTGGTGGCAGAAAGAATAACAGTGTGAATATATTTGTTTGAAGCTAAAATTTCTGTGAATTAAAGGATACTTAAACAAATAATATCCCTTCGCCCCACCACCTCTCTACCACAATTATCCAATTCCCTAAGAGAAATAGAACTTTGAAGTAAAGTAAACAGTCCAAAAGCCATGCAATAGTTAAGAACCTTCAAAGAAGGAAAGAAAAACAGTCAGTTTAAAATATGCCTTTGTTTTCTGTGTGTCCAAGAAGTTTCCCATGTCATACCAAAATTCTCAAGTGTACTGGCCTTGTAATATTCTTCTTTTCAAAGATAAAATATAAAAACTCTTCCTTTTTGATGTTTATCAAGACATTCTGTCCTTAGGTTTAAATCAAGCTCTATTTAAATTTGAAAAAATAAATTCCAGTTTTGACTTAAAAATAATAAGATAAAATAAATAAAATAAAATAAGCCTAAGAGCAAAAATCCTTGTTCTAAACAACTGGGAGTTAAATTACTATCATCTTCCCCCACCCCCATACCCGATAAAAGAACCGTTTATAAATGTCATTATTTTTCTAAAGCATTCCCAATTTCAAAATGATGTATAAAATGCCCTGTAAATTTCAAAACACGTTTAAAATGTATCATATAATGAAATTTAAACTTTAAAAAAATTTTAATGTTTGTTTATTTTTAAGAGAGAGAGAGACAGAGTATGAGCAGCGAAGGGGCAGAGAGAGAGAGAGGAAGACACAGAGTCCGAAACAGGATCCAGGCTCTGAGCTGTCAGCACAGAGCCCAACGTGGGGCTTGAACTCATAAACCGTGAGATCATGACCTGAGCTGAAGTCGAACGCTTAACTGACTGAGCCACCCAGCTGCCCCCTGAAATTTAAATTTTTAATGTTTGCCTTTTTCTTCAAGAATGCAATTTTCTTGGGGTGCCTGGGTGTCTCAGTCGGTTAAGCCTCTGACTCTTGGTTTCAGCTCAGGTCATGACCTCACAGTTTGGGAGTTCAAGTGCCACATCAGGCTTCATTCTGACAGTGCAGAGCCTGCTTGGGATTCTCTCCTCCTTTCTCTGTCCCTCTCTCAAAAATAAATTAACTTAAAAAAATGTTAACCTCTTTATAAAAAAAAGAATGCAGTAGATACTTCAAACTGAAAAACTTTTAAATTTGAGGCACAGCATTTCAAATTTCAGGATTTCTGAGCCAAAAATTAAATATGTGAACCTTTGTGTAAATGTAATTTAAAACAGTGCTTTAAGTAGAAATAAACCACATTTGAAGTGTGTTGTGTTTGTAAAACAAAGATCTATTTTACAAATTGACTCCAAAAAAAACCATCCAAAAATATATACAAATCAACCGAAGAGTTTCCACTTGGTCTTTCTAGACAGTGTCTAAATGTGTGATATCTGGCATTCATTGTGTATTAATTTAATTTTATTCTATCTTCATATATACTCTGGATATTTTCTCAAGCATACTTGGATTTTGGAAATTTAAATTTGGATAGCATGAACATAGTGCACATTTGAACTTATCCTCAGTTATTTTAGCAAGGGGATTTCTGCCTTGGGGTAGACTTAATGAAGAAAGGAAGGGTCATAAATAAATAAGGACCATACACCTAAAAATGGTTATAATGGCAAATTTTATATTATACTTACTTTGCGACATAAAGAAGCAAAAAAGTAAGAATCCATCTGAGAGAAAGAGAGAGACAGGTGTTTCTGATTATTTTCCCCATAGAAACATAGAACTAAACATAGACCACTCAAAATATGTAACACTGTGAACAGAACATGTACAAATAGCAACTCCAATAAAAATACTAGTACAGGGGCACCTGGGTGGTGCAGTCGGCCGACCGTCTGACTTTGGCTCAGGTCAAGATCTCACAATTCATAGGTTCAAGCCCCGCATCAGGCTCCATGCTGACAGCTCAGAGCCTGGAGCCTGCTTTGAATTCTGTGTCTCCCTCCCACTCTCTGCCCTTCCTCTACTTGTGCTCTGTCTCTCTGTCTCTCAAAAATAAATAAACAATAAAAAAAAATACTGGTACAATCAAAAGGACATGTTATATTCTTAATAAATAATTTACCTTTAAAATAAAAGGATGAAGGTAACTTCATGGGGATTTAAGAACTGAGCTGCTGAGTTAGGGCAGCAAAGGCAAATGGTTAACCAGGCGGAAGGTAGAATCAGCACTTCCCACAGCCTGGTGGCTGGCATTCGGGCTTGCATGTCTAAAATCTCAAACTTTTATTCCTTTCTTGGGAGTCCTCAAAATTTAGGAACGCTGAGTCATGCTCATAAACTCCCCAGGAATTGAAGTATGCGGTCTAGACTTACACAAAGCTCCCGCAGTGGCTAAACATTCTGATGGACCAGAACAGCCTGTGAATTCCCCTCAGGCAAAGCTGCACAGAAAAATCCAATTTTCAGACTTCTTTTTGGACATGGATTCAGAGGGAAAGGAGTCAGTTTGATTAATTCAGTTCAGAGAGTCTAATGCATCCTTCTCTGAAACAGGTACCCACATGCCAAGCAAAGCACACATTTATAGCCTGTGGATGGGCCACGTGACTTATGACCAGTGATAGGTGGGCGCTACTAGTGGTGGCCACGTGGGCTTTTCTCACACTGCTGTGGTGATCACCTTCCCGCTTTTGAGAGCTGCGTGTTTTTCTGTTCACATTAATATTTTAAATCAAATGAATTCTTGATGTGAAATGACAGGAAATTTGGAATTTAAGATACTTAGAAATCAAGTAGGAGAGACAAACAAATTTGAAAAAATATAGATCATTATTAAAGCTGGGTGTTGGGTTTTATTATACTATTCTCGTTAGTGTGTGTTTAAGTAGTTCCATTAAAAAAGTTTTTAAATTACCTCTTGATGTCTTGGTGCTAGTTTGTCTCTCTCAGTATGTCATATTGGTCACCATCCTACTTCTGCCATTTGCTAAGTGAGATCTTAAACAAGCTACTGGGCCTGTTTGTGCCAATTTCCCCAAATGTAAAAATACTGATAGCGGTGAAACCTCCCCTCCTACATGGTTTTTGTTAGGTTAGGATGGCATATGCATGGAAAGTGTTTGGCAGTATCTGGTATATAGCAGTCACTCAATAAATGATAACTATTATTCTCCACTATAAAGTGATTCTATAGCCCTGTGGGCAATATATTTCTATTCTCCAGTTTGAACTCACAAGACAACCACAAGGACCATTTCTACAAGCACACACACACACACACACATACACACACACTTCACTTGCTCATCAAAATATTCTCTTCTGTATCTCACTGAAAGCTCTTCTGTTTCATTCCTCTAGGTAAAATGTGAGAATGAATTAAATCCAATAAGGACATCCATCTTTCCCAATTCCCCTAATCTCTACCCCATGAATATAGAAGAGAAGGGTTGCTCAGTCCCTTCTCCCTCCCTGCCACAGTCAATCCCACCAACCCCAAATCCAGACTCAATGCCTCACATGTGACTCTTTCTCCAGGAAGAAATAGACTTGTCCTCTCTTTTTCGTTCATCTGAAAACAAGAAGCCAAAGAAATCTAACAAAATAACCTTTGATACCCACAGTCTTGACTTCAGAAGGTTAAAATTACAAGGCAAGAAGTTCTGATTGACAATTACTCTGAATCACCCATAGAAATGACTTTTTTTTAAAACAAAATCTTTAGTATTTAAATTTATGATAAGTATTATATTTGAAATAAAAGGTAATTCTGTTGAGTCATACTTAAAACTACAAACTCTAACTGAATTGTGACTCAGTCTATACAGATGAAAACAGAAGCTTAATGGTCCAAATAGTCAAGAGAATCAAGGAATATTGTTTTTACTTTGCTTATTTGTTTGAGTTTTCCCATATTTGCCAATTGGATATCATTTCTCCATTCAAGCATATGAACACAGGAATATAAATGTTACTGAAATAATCAGACTATTATCCATTTCTTTCAACCCTACATGTTTAACCAGCCAGCTTGTGCTGGAGCTAAATAACTGGTAATGTTAAGTAATCAGAGTGAGAAGCTGGCCAGGAGCACATAGGTTATGCCCACTGCCCACATGGCAGAATTCAGGTTAAGAGGCAATAGCTTTGTACCAGCAAAACATATTCCATTTGGGACCTGGTCTTTCCCTCCCTTTGCCACACCCATGTGCCCCCATGAACCATTGAATGTCAAGTGCAAACTCTCCTATTTCTCCCAAATAACATTTATTTACAACCAACTAATTCTTCCCCATGTTACCCACTATCCAAGTTATGAATGAGACCATTTTCATTTTGCAATTTTTTAAGGAAGTTCCAAACTTATCTAAAGGTAGAGAGAAGAGCAGAATTAACCATCTAATGTATAATGTATCTGTCACTGGCCTAAAAAATTATTACCATGCTTCCAATCTCATTTCACATGCTTCCCTCCCCTCCCCCATTTTTCTTTAAACTGGAGTATTTAAAAGCAAATCCAAATATCTTTTCTTCCCTAATAGGTAAGGACGTTTTTTAGGGGCACCTGGGAAGTTCAGTCAGCTAGGTGTCTGACTTCAGCTCAGGTCATGATCTCACCGGTTCGTGGGTTTGAGCCCCGCATCAGGCTCTGTGCTGAACGTTTGCTCAGAGCCTGGAGCCTGCTTCAGATTCTGTGTCTCCCTCTCTCTCTTCTCCTCCTCCGCTCCTGCTCTGTCTCACTCTGTCTCTCAAAAATAATTAAATGTAAATTTTAAAAAATTTAAAAAGGTAACTTCCCTGCTATTATCACCTTGAATGACCAGCAATTCTTTAATACTGTCTAGTCATACCCAACCCATATTCAAATCTCTCCGTTGTCTCAGAGCTGTGACAAGAATGAGTAAGTGGTAGAACTGGGATCCCAACCCAGGCAGATGGACTCCAGTAGACTCTAAGAGCCATAACTCATGGAAGGTGAGAGTCCACGAAGAGCTCTGCAGGAGTAGACAGGAAAGAGCAAGATAAACAGGGGGTGGGACGCAAGAGTGCGGTGAGCAGATAGGTTGTTAGTAACCTCAGCAAAGTGATCTCAGTCAGAAGGGGGTTTCAAGGTTTCCTTTCAGGGGACTGACAAGCCCTAGGACAGCAAGTTTGGAGGCTACAGATCGAAACAAGTGAGAGAGGCTCGCTACAAAGCAAAAGTAAGGAGACCCCAGGAACGCCGCACTGACGCCGACAGCGTTAGGACGTGTATGACCCCAGAATCTGACTCCCACTGGGACATAGTCCAGACTTGCTGCGGGCTCCACGGAAGAGCCGAGAAAAGGGCATGGGTGACACGGCTCAGTGAACGTGCCCACTGACCAACAGAGGGCTCTGCTTACCATGCGATCATAAGTAGCATTGTCTGCAAGATTCTAACTATCCCTTTGGATAACTGGGGATTTAACTATCCTTTTGGATAATTGTCATAAAACAAGGGCTAGATAATGACTAGCTTTTGATCTAATACACCTTTCTGGCATATGGTTTCAAATCTTCCTTCCAGTTGATCAAATTTCAACAGGCAGCTGCTTCAGTGGAGTGAAACCCTTGTCAGCGAGGAGTGCGGAAACATACAAAGAGAAGAGCCTAAAGTTCAAGTGGAAGCTTTGCAGCCAGGTCTTGGTTTCCCAGGAAGGGAAGGCACTGTCCAGACAGCTGGTGTTTCACAATTAAACACATGATCACACTTTTTTGAGCCAAGCCCTGGAGTAGTGTTGAAAATAAAAGGGACAAATGGTAACTGTTTTACAGTCACAGGATATAGGCATGTGGCAGCTATGAAATACACCACTTAGGCCTTGGCAAACATAGTTAATGGCCATCTCAGCCCTACTAGGAGATTATTATCTACTCATTATATCTGCCATTGCCATATTCTTTTTTTTTTTTTTTTTTAAGTAATCTCTAAGCCCAACGTGGGGCCCCAACTCAGAACCCTGAGGTCAAGAGTTGCACACTACCAACTGAGCCAGCCAGGTGCCCCTATTCCCATATTTTTTACAGTTCTCCTTACTTCCTACCAGCCAGTCTCTCATTACTCCCATTCCCTGTGATGGCAAATTGTTTTATATTAAACTTTCCCTGTTCAAGTGACCATATGGTCCTGATAGTGACAAATACCTACACCAAGTTAAGAGTTTGCCTTTCCTGTGAGTGAGCAAGGGCTCAGATACCACGACTCTAGGAGCTTATACAAAGCCTGACCCATAGGCATGGAATCCCACACAACAGCCTCCAACCAGGTAACCCACTTCCCAGTAGAATGTACAAGAGTGGGTCCCTGATCATGGAGCTACTGATGGCATCACACACCATGCTTCCAGAAGCAACCAGCCTCACAGAGAACTAGAACAGCCAATGCAGAGATGAAGTGCCAGCAACCTTCTGAAAGGAGGGAAAACCATCTTTCAGGACACATGTCCCCAAAGGTTTTGGGAACGTTTCTGCAAACCAGTGAGTGGAAGAGGGAGTGGTCCTACTTACTATCAATTCCAAATATCCACTGTGGGACTTCGTGCTTCCCATCCATTTCTGGACTCTGCGGCATTGGAAGTCATGGTCTCAAAGGCATCTCTTGCCAGAGGATACAGTAAGGTCCCCCTGAACTACAAACATGGGCCAATTCCAGGGCACATTGGCCTGCCTGTGCTCAGGCACTAGCTGGTGGAAAAGCAGCCACCCTCGCCAGCAGGAGGAGCAGAACTACTCTTATACAGTGAGGACAGGGAATGCACATGTGGCATCAGGTAATTCTCCTGGACCCCCTTGCTCACATGTAGCACACCTGGCCTAAAAAAGTATCTCTAAGCTGCAAGCCGAGATGCTTCCTGCCCACTCTTTGTCCCTCCTTTCCAGGTGTCAGACTTGCTCCACAGCCTGAAGGCTGTTGCTGTCTTCTTGCTCTTTATCCTCCATGGGCATAGTCCCTAAGCCTCATGCAGGTCTCATTCTGTCCTGGCATCTGCTTCCCAGAAGACTACTTTCCTGAACTAACACAAGCCATAAAACAAAAGAACAGTGGGGAGGAGGGGAGGAGATAACATCAATAAGAGTCATCTTTATCAACAAAGTCTTTCAACATGACTAATAATTTGAGTTGTTTTTTCCCCACTAGATTTTTTTTCTTCCTGTGATACACCTTTAGCACCATGATCTTACCCTTTGCGGCACTTAGAATACGGGGGGGGGGGGGGGGGGGGCGTCGGGCTCTCTGTTGACAGCTAGCTTGGAGCCTGGAGCCTGTTTCAGATTCTGTGTCTCCCTCTCTCTCTGACCCTCCCCTGTTCACACTGTCTCTCTCAGAAATAATTTAAAATATTAAAAAAAAAAAAAAGAATATGGTGGGGGAGAGGTATATTTGTATGTGGGTTGATTGATGTTTCTCTTTCTCTCTCTTGCCCTTGTCTGGAGACAAAGTGTGTTGTTTTCCAATGCTGCATACCCGATTCTTACCATAATGCTGAGCACAGAGTAAGGGCTCAAAATTACTGAGTGGATTATTATTGAGTGATGAAACTTATTCAGGAATGTTTAGTCTATATCAAAATTTACTAAGTGTAGTAGCAAGAGAATCTTATTGACAGGACACTATCATGAAGGATACAGAAGTCCTGGGGAACAGACTTATGATTCTAGAATACTGATAATGGTCAGTTGCCCAATAATTGGCCTAACAAGATCTAATAAGGAGTTGTAGCTAAGTCTCATGCTACGTGGGGTGAGCTCTGTGCCTTATGCAGAAATAAACAAGCATCAACCCTGTGGAGGTTTATGGGATTGGGAGTCATCAGTATGAGGTAATTTGAAAAGCAAGCCCTGCCTCTTCCATCTTCCACCCCAACCTGTGTTAGGGCTAGCCTGCCCTCTAGCCTGGCTTGTAATTCTTAGCAACTATGACATCGTCACATCCAGAAGGCCATTTTAATGTGTTGTCCAGCAGAAAAGGATTTCTGATCTTTCCACATTAATAACATGGACACAAAAGGTATGGCTGTGCTCACTCTCAGGGGTGACTCTGCACTTGAGCAAATCCAAGAGTAAGCACCTCCTTAAATGCTGCACCCTCGGCATATCATTAGCCTCCCCCTAATCCTGGCCCTGCATGGGAGCCTGAGAAAATGGCAGATTCGGGGTCCCCTTTCCAGATCTTGGTATATTACGTACAACAGTTGCCAACTTAACGATGGTTTGACTTATGGTTTTTCAACTTTATGACAGTGTGAAAGTGATATGTTTTCAGTAGAATCTGTACTTCAAACCTTGAATTTACCCCGGGCTGGTGATATGTAGTACATATTCTCTCCTGATGCTAGGCAGTGACAGACAGCCATAGCTCCCAGTCAGCCAGTCAAGAGGGAAATCAACTGATACAACCATTCTGTACCCACACACCCATTCTGTACCCACATGCCCTTTCTGGTTTTCACTTTCAGCACAGTACTCAATAAATTGCACAAGATAGTCAACACTTTATGATAACATAGGCTTTGTGTTAGTTGATTTTGCCTACTGTTGGGTAATGCAAGTGCTCTGGGCATGATTAAAGGAGACTAGGCTAGCCCTTGGGCCACCAACATGGCAGAGAAGTGGGGGGGTCTGTACTTCCTGCATCTCTCAAACAAAGAAGAGCTGAAGCCAAAGGACTTTGAACCCCAAGAGTCTGGGAGGAAAAGAGACTGAGTCTACCAGGGAGAAACCGGGAAACCTAACGGGCCATAGGTGGGTGATTGTGTACTCTGGGAGATAAAACAGGCCGAGTAGGCAAGGAGGGGAGGGACCCCCTTCTGCAGAGAGACAAAGGGAAGAGAAAGAGCAGCTGGGGAAGCATAGGACTGTATCTGGACAAGAGAAAAACCTCAGATTGGGACAGAAAGGGATCCCATCTCTAACTACAGGGCTTTCTTCAGACTGGGACTGGCTGCTCTCTTTGCACACCTGGGGAGGAGGGGAGCCCCTTCAGGGTCTGGTGGTAGGTCAGGGTCACAGTCACAGCAGGGGAAACGGGTCCCCTCCCCTGAAGTGCTGTGACACAGGACAAAACCAGCTGGGACCACATATCGGGCAGCATAGAGAGGTGCTTCCCCAGTGCTGGGGCACAGAAGTGGGAGTTTAAATCCCAGCCAAGTGCTGGGGCACCGGAGTCAGTGGACCGAGAAAGACCATCCCATCCGCACGCTTGGCACAGTGAAGACGCTCAGACAGAGTCCACTGGTCCGTGGAGAAGAGTCTTGGGGTGGGGGTGGCGCACCATTTTTCTCCCCACTACCACCAAGGCAGGGCCTCAGGGATCAGGCCCTGGGGCCTACAGTGGAGGCAGGACCCGCCTACACCAAACCACATTCCTCCACGTAGGGACCAGAATAGATGCCAAGGATCCAGAGGGACCCCTCCTCCAGACCAGCGCTGGGGCATTGCCTGGATTAATTCTAGGACAATTCCTGTTATTTAGATATATTCTCCCTTTTCTCCTTCTTATCGCTTCCCTCCTCTAGGCTGGCTACTCTAGTTATTGGTTTCTTTAAACAGACATATTTAATCCATTCTCTTGATACATGTACTATACCTCCTCCTTTACTTTCCTTTCTCTCTCTGGAAAAATCAAGCCATATAGTTTTTCTGTCTGGGTAACTTATCTTTGTTTCTTTTTCCCTGCTTTCTTCCTTATTTTCCTTTCTCTCTCTCTGGATTACACCTTTTAATCTCTCTGTCTGATCAATGTTTATTTTTTCATTTTCCCTGCCCCTGTCCTTTCTCTCTTTGTATGTGCTCTTCCATCAGCACTGCCTCCGCTCTGTTCTTTATTTGTAGCTAGTGTTCCTGGCTTTTTGCTTTTGGATTGGTTTTTTTTTTGTTTGTTTGTTTTTGTTTGTTTTGTTTGTTTGTGGGTTTGTGTGTTTTTGTTTCCTGTTTGTTTGTTTTCCTTTCCAGGACTACTTTAAGGAACAAATCAAAGCACATCTGGTGGAGGGTCCAAAACATCACTATGAGTAGGGAAATAAAATAACCAAAGTCACACTAGAGAGCAAGTAACACACTCCAAAAAAACCAGCTCCTGAATGGCCAGGCCCTGGACAGTGTACGACCCCCTCTTAATTTAGCAGTGCTCGCAGGTGCAGAGCACATAACAAGTTTTTAAAACTCATAAGGGACAGAAAACTAGGCAAAATGACAAAACAGAATAATTTTCCTCAAAAGAAATTCTAGGAAGAAGTGATAGCTAAAGATTTGATCGAAACAGATATAAGCAACATAACCGAACAAGAATTTAGAATAACAGTCCTAAGGGGCACCTGGGTAACTCAGTCAGTTAAGTGTCCGACTTGGGCTCAGGTCATGATCTTGTGGTTTGTGGGTTCAAGTCCTTGAAAACTGGGCTCTGTGCTGACAGCTCAGAGCCTGGAGCCTGTTTCAGATTCTGTGTCTCCTCTCTCTCTGCTCCTCCCCCGCTCATGCTCTGTCTCTCTCTGTCTCAAAAAGAAATAAAAACTATAAAAATTTTTTTAAAAAGAATAAAGGTCATAAAATTAATCGTGGGCTTGAAAAAAGCATAGAAGACAACAGAGACTCCATTGCTGCAGAGATCAAGGATCTTAAAAATAGTCAGGATGAATTAAAAAATGCTACAAATGAAGTACAAAATAAAACAGAGGTGGCCAGTGTGGATTGAAGAGGCACAGGGGAGAATAGGTGAGGTAGAAGATAAAATTATGGAAAAAGAGAAAGCTGAGAAAAAGAGAGATTACCAAAAAAAAAAATCCAGGATCACAAGGGAGAGAATTAAAGAACTAAGTGATGCAATCAAACGGTACAATATGCATATCACAGGAATTCAAGAAGAAAAGAGAGAGAAAGAGACTGAAAGTGTACTTGAACAAATCACAGCTGAGAACTTTTTAATCTGGGGAAGGAAACAGACATTGAAATCCAAGAGGCACAGAGAACTCCCCTCAGATGCAAGTTGAATCAATCTTCTGCACGACATATCACAGTGAAACTGGTAAAATACAAGGATAAAGAGAGAATTCTGAAAGCAACTAGGGATAAACAGGCCTTAACATACAAAGGTAGATACATAAGGGTAGTATCAGACCTATCTACTGAAACGTGGCAGGCCAGAGAGGAATGGAAGGAAATCTTCAATGTGATGAACAAGAAAAATATCCAGCCAAGAATACTTTACCCAGCAAGCCTGTCATTCAGAATAGGAGGAGAGATAAAGGTTTTCCTAAAGGAGACTAGGCTAAGCTATGATGTTCAGTTAAGCCAGGGGTCTTAAATGCATTTGTGACTTAATGACAGTATCAACTAACAGTGGGTTTATCAGGATGTAACCCTTTTGTAAGTCAAGGAGGATCTACACATTGCACTGAGAATTACTGATAAAGGGAAATATCTACTTGACTTCAAGAGGGAATAAGTCAATTGAAAGAGCTTTAATTAAGACAAAAGATGAATGTACACAATTTATAAGTGGCATTTCAGAAATCAGGATCATTGCCAGAAAAAAAGCAATTGAAGGCAGAATGCCAAACCTTAATACATTTGCATAACATTTAATAAAAAAATTTTGTGTTGTATACAAAAGGAGAAACATGAAGGAAAGAGAATACTTTGGATGGGAAATTAAGACACAAATCAAGGGACACCTGGGTGGCTCAGTCGGTTAAGTGTCCGACTTCAGCTCAGGTCGTGATCTAAGGGTTTGTGAGTTTAAGCCCCACATTGGGCTCTGTGCTGACAGCTTGGAGCCTGGAGCCTGCTTCAGATTCTGTGTCTCCCTCTCTCTATGCCCCTCCTCCGTTCGTACTCTGTCTCTCTCTCAAAAATAAATAAACATTGAAAAAATTAAGGGGCGCCTTGGTAGCTCAGTCAGTTAAGCGTCTGACTTCGGCTCAGGTCATGGTCTCGCGGTTTGTGGGTTTCAGCACTGCATCAGGTTCTGCGTGGGCAGCTAAGAGCCTGGAACCTGTTTCAGATTCTGTGCCTCCCTCTCTCTCTGCCTCAGCCCCACTCATGCTCTGTCTCTCTCTGCCTCAAAAATAAATAAACTATTGAAAACTTTTTAAGAAAAAGACACAAATCAAGTACTGGAAAGAAATACACATAATTTTATTTTTCTTTTGAATTAAAAGGGTTTATACAACTTTGACTTCATGAACAAAACAAATCACACACTGATAATTACCATAAAGTCTTATTGATCCAAAAATATATCCCATAAGAAATGAGTCACTGTATATATCTAGTTTTAAGAATTACAACGATGCCACAATTAAGATTTATTGCCCTCCTTTCCGATTAAATAGCAAAATCTTTTGGGAGATGACGATACCTCCATTATTAATTTGAAATCACTGAACTTTTCAAATATTTTTCTTAGAAATAAAAAGTAAATCATAAAGTATGTTAAGTCCATTCCTAAAAAAATCTTTAATCACGGGCTCAACTGTATTGTTTGGGACTTAAACATGCTTTCATTTCAGGAATAGTTTTTGTAGAGGCATAATTGGTAAGATTAAAAAGGCAGAAAGTAATTGTTTCATGCAAATTATTAGTTCCTATAAAGTACCAAAGTGTACTCGTGAAATGTTAAGGCACCTGGGGACAAAAAACACCTCTAGTGTCCTTGGCTTAGAGCTTGGATTTTTTCTTGAAATTCTCCTTCATCCTTTTGACAACAGAAACGTCCCCTGGTCCCTCCGGCCAGTTGTCATGATCTGTTAAGTAAGTGGAAAATATCATGTCCAGCACAAATCTACAAACCTCATTAGTCTTCCTGGTTGCCAACAAACCCTCTTATTTTCCCTGGTTCACCTCTTTTCTCAGTGGGAAAAAAGAAATCACTAGGACAAATGGCAAAAGTCCTGAGAAAATCCTGCTTTGGAATCCCAGCTCTTCCCTGTACTAGCGCTTCTAAATTTGGAGAAGTTACTCTTCCTGAGCCTGCTTCCTCATCGATTTTGGGGGGGGAGGGGGGTAATAACATCTGTCTCTTAAAGTCGTGAAAATTAGCGGGGCTGGAGTGGCTCAGTTGGTGGAGCCTCCAACCCTTGATTTCGGCTCAGGTCATGATCTCACAGGTTCATGGGATAGAGCCCCACACTGGGCTCTGTGCTGACAGCGTGGAGCTTGTTTGGGATTCTCTCTCTCCCTCCCTCCCTCCCTCTCTCTCTCTCTTTCTCTCCCTGCCCCTTCCCCCTCAAAATAAATAAATACACTTAAAAATAAATAAAGTCGTGAAAATTAAATGTGATGGCTTGTGTACAGCACGTGGAGTACTGCAGACACTCAAAAAATACTACTTCCTTCATAACCTGGATGATGTTAAAACCATGTCCTTACTTTGCACTGGGCACAGATAGCTGTCTTTCCAGCATCCAGTCCCTCGCCCTCTGTTTCCAATAACCTCCACTTCCACTTGGGAATCCATGAGGTTGTGGGGAAGTGACCCCACTTAGATTACTAACTGAGCTAAATCAAACAGTGCACTCCACCCCTCTGGCTGTAGTTAATGGTTGAGGATTGCCCATTCCCATAAGATGGTCCAAAACAGAGGGGGTGGTCTCAGAATTCTGCTAAAAATGCTGTAACCAAGTCATTCCACTCCTCTCTCTCTCTGTCCAGCTGGCTGGGAACAGAGAATCATGGCCTGTTAGGTTGGCAGGCAGCCTTCCTGTAACGAGGAGAGTCAGTCTTAAGATAAAGCCAATACCGCACATGCAAAAACAGAGAGAAAGGAAAAAATGTACTGTCTTCAATGAGATCTATGAGCATATGATTCAAGTCTGACTTGCTTTTCAGTTATTCAGGCCAATAAATTCCTTTAATGCTTAGGCCAGTTTGTGCTGCAGCTAAAAGCATCCTATCTGACCCAGGGCTTTCAATGTACATTATCTAATTTAATGCTCCTAACCATTTACTCAATACATGCTATAAGAGAGACTCCACTTTATAGGAAAGAAAGTGGAGGCCTACAGAAATTAATTTTCCCAAGGTCACACAGCTAATAAAGGTCTAGCCAAGCCTCTATCCCAGGCCTTATCACTCCAGGGCTGGCAATCTTGGTAGGTTTGGGGTTTTTTTGTATGTTTATTTATTTTTAAGAGAGAGAGAGAGAGAGAAAGTGCACAAGCTGGGGAGGGGTAGAGAGAGGGAGACAGAGGATCTGAAGCAGGTTCCACACTGTCAGCACAGATCCCAATGTGGGGCTTGAACTTACGAACCATAAGATCATTACTTGACCCAAAGTCTGACACTTAGCCAAGTAAGCCACCCAGATGCCCCAGGGCTGAAAATCTTAAAGAAAACACTGGACGCAAAGGCTCAATATTCCCAGTCATTATTTGGGGCAAGTATATTCTTGAAAAACATGTGGCTGATTTCTCCCAAAATTTCTTTCCCTTTATAAAGGAAAAACGACACATACCCTCAACTCCACTGATGAGAAAAGTGGAGAGCTTCCCTCCCAGCCTGGCCACTTAAAATACTTTCAGAAAACAGTACTATATAACATGTAGGCATTTCTGTCTTTCCAACCAAGGCCCGTCCTTAAAACTGTGGCATCTTATGCACATTACCACATTGATATTATTAGTAAGGAAATAATAGAGGGAAAATGTAAGATTGAAGTCCCATATTAATCATTTATTAATGCAAGAAGTTCTTAAGTATTGATTAGACTGCCAGTATACAAGAGTAGGGTGAACCCAGGTCCCTGATATGAAATTGAATCACATTTTTTACATCAATCACATTTTTTAAAGTTATATATTTATTTTGAGAGAGAGAGAGAGGAGAAAGAGAACAGTGGGAGAGGGGCAGAGAGAGAAGGAGAGAAAGAGAGAATCCCATGCAGGCTCCGCCCTGTCAGCGTGGGGCCCGATGCAGGACTGGAACCCATGAATCATGAGATCATGACCTGAGCTGAAGCTGGATACTTAACTAACTGAGCCACCTAGCCGCCCCTACATCGATCACATTGTAAGTTGCTGGTAGACACTCACTCAGCACTCTTCAGCAACAGTGCAAATATGCTTGATTTTTTTATTTGTGTGCAACATCTATATTTGGTCGAGCCTTATAAAACTACTGCTTTTGTATATTAAAAATGGTTGAATACAGCAAATTCATATAGCTCAGTTTACATCACAAAGAGAATGTAAAATAGTATTGTACCACCACCCCAACCCCCCAGCCTAATAGATCTGATTCTTCTGTTCAGATACACAAGCCGCTTGTTAGAGGAACTGAGAAATTAAATCTTAAAAATATGGCAACCTCTTGCTTCTTTTCCATCTCCTCCTTATACATATATATTCATATATTTTTATTTTTATTTTTTTAATGTTTTATTTATTTCTAGGAGATAGAGAGAGACAGCGTGAGCAGGGGAGGGTCAGAGAGAGAGGGAGTCACAGACTGAAACAGGCTCCAGGCTCTGAGCTGGCAGTCAGCACAGAGCCCGATGCGGGGCTCGAACCCACGAACCGTGAGATCATGACCCAAGCGAAAGTCGGACGCTTAACCAACTAAGCCACCCAGGCGCCCCCATATATATTCATATAAAGAATATTTTGTAAGGTTAAAATTTCACCAACCTATGCACACACAGGCAACTTTTTAAATAGATAAAGCTGTGTGCTATAATAAAAATATTTAGATATTTTCTTTGACTGGGAACATCTCCTTTAAAGATCACATCAGGAGTATCAATATTTTGTACACTTTTGGTATTCCAGAAGAGAAAACCCTAATCCCTTTAGTAAGTGCTTAAGAAATTTTGAAAACTTGAACATGAAAAGGCATAAAGTCAGTGACGGCTCACTTCTTGACTACTCACCTGGTACATCAAACATTCGCATATATACAGACTGGCCCCCGTCCACATTCACCAACTGTCCGGTGATGAAGGAGGCTGCTGGAGACAGCAGGAAGCAGACTATCGAGGAGATCTGGAAACAGAAGTCCACACATATAGAAAAGTGGATACAATCCATATGGGGCTGCTTCCCCACCCAAGGAAACATATTCTCAAAACCCATGACTATAACATGAATTCTACAGTCTGTGTGCACCGTAATCTGACAGAACAGACAACCACCTTTTTCTATTCGAGCACCATTACAAAATAAAAAAGTGACTAGCACAGCAAGATATGAAGGAGTCTAGACAGTGTCAAACACGTTACACAATGTGAATAAGCTGAAAGTGAACACTGTGCTTAATCTTTCCCATTCAAACAATCAGTTCCTTCCACACCTTTCATTGCCTGCCATAACCCTACGTTTTTTTTTAATGTTTATTTATTTTTGAGAGACAGAGAGACAGAGCATGAGCTGAGGAGGGGCAGAGAGAAAGGGAAACACAGAACCCAAAGCAGGCTCCAGGCTCCAAGCTGTCAGCATAGAGCCCGACACGGGGCTCAAACTCATGAACCGTGAGATCATGACCCAAGCCGAAGTGGGACACTCAACCAACTGAGCCATGCAGGTGCCCCATAACCCCATCTTTCAATGCATCATGTGCTTTTTATATTTTTGTCCCTGAAATAGCCAATGCATCTATGTAACAAGAAATTGGCATTGTAACTTTCCAGTCAATGGTCCTGCAGGCTACAAGGCCAGGAACTCAGACTACAGGAGCTTCCTACAAGAGGGACTTAGAATCCCACTGCATCCCCTAAAAATTCAGAGGGTGATGATGAGTACAGAAACATCTACTCCCAAAACCAAAGAGAATTAGAAAACATTTCCTTTAAGAGTTTTATGGTTTTACTTAAATATTTAGCACTTAAATATATTTGAAAATTATTTGTATGTGATACAGGATAGGAGGCCTAATATACTTCTTTTAATGTTTATTTATTTTGAGAGAGGGAGAGAGAGCACGGAAGCATGCACTCTTGCAACTGCAGCAAGAGCAGAGAGAGAATCACAATTAGGCTGCATGCTCAGCACCAAGACCTCCTCAGGGCTTGATCCCATGACCAAAAGTTCATGACCTGAGCCAAAATCAAGAGGCAGACACTTAATGGACAGAGCCACCCAGGCACCCCAGCCTAATTTATTTCTAATTAAACAGCCAATTGCTGCAAGACTTCTGCTACAGTCAATCCTTTCCTCACAGATTTGAAATGCTACTTTCTCCTATAAACTCCTCATATATATATGGTACTGATATAAGTAAATTCTGTTCCACTAACTTTAATTTGTTCCCATGCCAGCAACGGATATTGTAAATAAACATGGCATTATAGTATGTTTTAACGTTGGGAAGGTCAAATCCCCTCCATTATTTTTTTCAAGACATTTTTTGGCTGTTTTTGAATAAGTATTCTTCTAGACCAACTTTAGAATCAGTATTGAACTCCAAAACTATATTAAATTTATATATTACCTTAGGGAAATGTGATTTTATTTACTTTTATTTTTTTACTATTTTTTTTAATTGAAGTACCTGAGCACCTAGGTGGTTCAGTCAGTTAAGCAACCTACTCTTGGTTTTGGCTCAGGTCATGATCTCACAGTTTGTAAATTTGAGTCTCGCATCAGGCTTTGTGCTGACAGTGTGGAGCCTGCTTGAGATTCTCTCTCTCCCTCTCTCCCTCCACTCCTCCTCCACTTGTACTCATGTGTTCTCTCTCTCTTTCTCTCTCAAAACAAACTTAAAAAAAAAAAACTTATATTAGTTTCAGGAATATGACCTCGTATTTGACAATTCTCTATGCTATGCTATGTTCACCACAAGTATAGCTATTATCCATCAACTGCCGGAGGCGGAGCCGGCTCCGGCAGGTCCAGGGGTCCCTGAAGGATGGATGGTGTCAGCGAAAGAGAAAGAGAGTGAGAGATGTCCCGGGGATTCTTTCTGATCACCAGGCAGGCATCTCTGTCCTGTCGGTTTTTGTGTCTTTATTTACAGGTTCAGCAACAAGATGAAGTCATAGAAAGGAATTTCTTACAATGGGAGGTCTTTTGTGATAACAATAGTAGAATTATTCCGACCAAGGAAATAACAGAATGTTCTTAGTGAAAAATAGGATAACATATAGGTCAAATTGTATACAGATAAGTTAGGAGTATTTTGTCTGGCTCTCAAGAGGATGAATGTTTCTGAATCGGTTGTTTGTGGAGACTAACATGGGGACCCTGAATGGGTCAGTCTTTTGCCCCTGGGTTATGTTTTAGCTACTGTTATCTATCCTCATCCCAGCTGCCAATGTAAGAGAGGGTGTTTGTGGAAAGTAGGCCTTGAGGAAGGGACTGTTTTGTTTCACCAATTAGCAAAGATTTATGTTGTAACTATGTTTTGCTCTTAACCCCAAAATAGGCCCTTGGTCTCAGGGCCAGGCTCAGTTGTAATTCTTGTGTTCTTAACCCCCTAAGTCTCGGATCTGCAAGACCCATAGGAAGAGCCTTTTGACAATTTTCCCCATAGAGCTTTCATCCAAAATTTCTTTTGTAAAGGCAGGAATATGCTTTTCCTTATGAGGTATCTGTATTCAAAATATGGGTCTGATATGGAATATAGTGAGGCCTGGTCAGTACCAGCAGGCTCATATCCAACATGAGCAGAAGGAGATACCAGTTTTCATTTCTCACGGCCGGAGCTACAAACATTGCCACTTCCTTGCTATGATTGCCATCCAGAGAGGCCGGCGCGGCTCCCGGCATAGCCCCCTTTTTTATCATATATTTTTAAAAGATTGGAAAGAGACAAAGGTTAATTAATGTGGCTTTAAGGAAGCCATCCAGAGAGGCCAGTGCGGGTCCCGGCAATCAACGTACAAAGGGAAATCTGATTTTTATAAAATTGATTCTCTCCATTGGGGATTATTCATTTTTTGCTGGTTTTTAGTAATAAATTTCTTTTTGATTAGAGCTAAGTTTATACCAGGCATTTCTGTTTTTAATATTATTGTAGGAAAGGTATCCTTTTATTATATTTTAAGATTGATATTATTGGTCTTTAAGAAATCTATTGATTTCTACATCACTTAAGTATGGCCCTTATAGAAAACGTGTATGGAACTCATGTAGCCATAATCATCTGACTTTGCTTAGGGTCCTGGGTATCAACAAAGGCCATGTGATAAAATAATATAGCTGAAAAGTGCAATGAAATATTAAGACCATGCTGTTCTTAATTCACACTCTATTCCACCCTGAATAAAGATCAGGATCTTTATTCTGTGAGCGTGCAAAGCACAGAGAAAGTACAGGGAAAATGGTCTGGTAGCAATGGGAGCACTCATCTCTCTCAGCCAATTAGATTGCATAAAAAGGACGCCAAATGTTACAAATTTCGAAAGTATAAATGAAACTGGGAGTTACCTGTCTGGCTCAGTTGGTGGATCATGCGACTCTTAGTCTTAGGGATGTAAGTTCGAGTCTCATATTAGGTAAAGAGATTACTTAAAAAAAAAAAAAAGTAATTAGAATCAATGTTATTAGAAATATACATTACCTCCTCAGGAATTCCAATTCGCTTAGCTGGGATTCTCTTAAAGTACCCTGCAAACATGTCTTCTGCTAAAGGACCATAGTGGGCAACAGCAGTTGGGGAATAAATGACTCCCTACGTTAGAGAATAAAATGAAACAAAATAAAGAACATAAAACTAAATTTTAATCTCAAAGACATCAAGGCAGTCTATCAACCAATGTCAAAAAGTAAGTGGGTTAATGTCTACAGAAAACTCAACATCTCTAATATTAATTTTTTTCAATATTGTCAAAGAAGTACAGTTAACCACTATTACAAATGGATTATCTGAATACTTACTTTGTGATCTCCTCTCCCTTAATCACCAGACAAGCCCTAGATTTTTTCTGAAAAGATTTGCTTTCTAAAAACATAACTATATGACTAGCACAGACAGGCACTTAACTGGGACCCAAGGGGACAGGGGCTCTATTCTATCTTCTGCTAAACTTCTCTGTTTTATAACAGAAGCCTGGGCTGTGGTTATTGTGAGACTTAGAAAATGCAATATTTTCATGGGTTTTCTCTACAGTGAAATCATAAATAAAATATCTGAATCTAATATAAATAAACTAAAATTTTAATTATTTTGGAATTCTTCTGTTTAGTTTTTACTAGCTTTCAAGGGTTTATAAAGCCAAGAAAATAACTCAAAAACTGTATAACACACGATAAAGCTATTTGTTATTAACCCATAACTACAGCAGAGGTTACAGGAGTGAGGGAGAAACCAAACGGGTGAAAGCAAGATGAGAGAATCAGGTGGTATTCATTATTCCAAATGATAATGGGGCAATATACTGGTTTCCAGTTAAAGGATTTGGAACTTTTTATTTAAAGAGGATGAAATTTTCAAAAAGTATTAAGGTTTAGACATTAAACCTAAAAACATCTTCTGGAGACATATGTGACTTTGCAACACTAACATACCATTAAATGTTTTCAAGAAATGCACTTTTAGGGGCCAGTGTTCGAAGATCTCAATCTGAAGAATGAAACTGTAATGAATTTTTTCCTAGAAATACTTGAGTATAATGTGGGTAAAGTGATGTCAGCTGTGAAGGACTGAAGAGCTATGAAATTTCTGGCTAGGAGCCTGCAATTTGTTAAAGACGAGATTTCTCTACTCACTTCAAGTCAGTTCTTGCTTAGTTCCCATCCAGTAGCATGGATAACAATATTTATAGATATTATATGGGCAGATCTATAGATAACCACATATGTTATAGTTTCATATATAGGGATGATTACTAGCTTAGAGAAAACCAAGAGACATCACAGAGAAGTGGATTTAGGTTGAGTTTTGCAAGATGAGTGAGATATTTCACATAACATCTCTTGAATTACATCTCTCTTGAAGCCAATATGTAATAGCCAGGGACTTAAACTATATCTTATTTCACACACACAAAAAATTAAATTGATCGTACTGTGATTTGAACATATAGTAATTTCTACCCTATAATTTACAATATGCTGCTGAGATATTTTCTCTTGACTTCTAAACAATCTTTTTTTAAAAAAATGTTTCTATTTATTTCTGAGAGAGAGAGAGAAAGACAGCGTGAGCAGGGGAGGGTCGGAGAAAGAGGGAGACACAGAATCTGAAGCAGGCTCCAGCTCTGAGCTAGTTATTAGCACAGAGCCTGACGTGGGTCTGGAACCCACAAACTGTGAGATCATGACCTGAGCTGAAGTCGGACGCTTAACTGACTGAGCCACTCAGGCGCCCCTAAACAATCTTTAACTTGAATTAGACTTGAGGTTTTTCTCTCTTTTCTCATGAAGGATTAATGATATACCAAGAAATAACAAAATATGGGGCGCCTGGGTGGCTTAGTCGGTTAAGTGTCCAACTTTCGCTTAGGTCATGATCTCACGGTTCGTGGGTTCGAGCCCCGCATCGGGCTCTGTGTTGACTGCCAGCCCAGAGCCTGGAGCCTGTTTCAGAGTCTGTGACTCCCTCTCTCTCTGACCCTCCCTGCTCACTCTGTCTCTCTCTCTCCTAGAAATAAATAGAAACATTAAAAATTAAAAAAAAAAGAAATAACAAAATAATCTGGCAAAATTTGTTCTCTAAATCAGTGGTTATCAATCTCCACTGTGCATCTGAATTTCCTAGGTGGCTTTTAAACATACCAATTCCTGGACTCCATAGTTTGGAGTCGAGTTTATATATCACAAGTTTTTAAACATTTCATGGATAATTCTAATATGTTGACAAGGAGGAGAATCATTGGCTTTAATTTAACCTTCTTGACAATCTGGTTGTAAATCAAAGAACACTTCTTTCTGATTTTATCTATTTTTAAAAACCAATCTTGGGGTGCCTGAGTGGCTTAGTCGGTTAAGCGTCCGACTTTCGCTTAGGTCATGATCTCGCGGTTCGTGGGTTCGAGCCCCACGTCGGGCTCTGTGCTGACTGCCAGCTCAGAGCCTGGAGCCTGTTTCAGTCTGTGACTCCCTCTCTCTCTGACCCTCCCCTGCTCATGCTGTCTCTTTCTCTCTCTCTCCTAGAAATAAATAAAACATTTAAAAAAAATAAAATAAATAAAAACCAATCTTTTCCAGTGTACATGAGTATTAACAAATACCTCTATCAACAGCACAGATGGAATCAGAAGGGAACAATTTGTCAACAGCTTTCAGATGGAACGTTTACCTACAGGGGCAACACAGTTGATCCTTATTCCACTGCTGGCCCATTCCACCGCTAAGGTTTTGGTGAGATTATAAACACCTTCTCTGGCTGCTCCAGAGTGCCTTCAGAAGACAAAACATAAAAATTATAATCAGTTTCTGTTGACTGGTTCTCTCGTTAACTGACAGGTGTGCAATGACCTGTCAGAACCCCACAGATAGATTCTTGTTGAGTCTTTTTGATCCTTTTTCTGAACAAGGAGAAAGAAGCGGGTCCTTCAGTGTTCAAGCCAAACACAGTCACCTGATGGTCAAACAAAATTTACGTTACAGGCACACATAACATCCTCCAAAACACCATGACCATAAGAGAAATATTTTGAAGGCCTTTTAATTACATAGAAAAACTAACAAATTGGAATTTTAAGGGCTACAAGTGTGGGGGGTTTTGTTTTGTTTTGTTTTGGCTTAGTTTTTGTTTTTATATAGAGAGAGTGCACATGAGCAGGGGAAAAGGGCAAAGAGGGGGAAAGAGAGAGAGAGAGAGAGAGAGAGAGAGAGAATCTTAAGCAGGCTTCAAGCTCAGTGCAGAGCCAGATGCAGGGCTTGATCCCACCACCCTGGGATCATGATCTGAGCTGACTTCAAGAGTTGGGTGCTCAATTGACAGATCCACACAGGCACCCCACAAATGTGTGTGTGGGTTTTTTAATGTTTATTTATTTTTGTGTGTGAGAGAGAGGCAGAGCATGCACAGGGGAGGGGCAGAGAGAGAGGGAGACATAGAATCTGAAGCAGGCTCCAAGCTCTGTGCTCTGTCAGCACAGAGCCCAATGTAGGGTTCCTTGTGGAACCCAGGAACCACGAGATCATGACCTAAGCTGAGGTCAGATGCTTAACCAACTGAGCCACCCAGGCACCCCTAGAAATACCTAAAAGCATTTACCTTTCACTTTCACCCAGCAATCCATCTTCCAAGATATACGGTAAACATATAACCCCAGAAATATGAAACAAATATGTATAGTGTTATTCACTGCAGAATTATTTGTAATAGCGAAATGTAGAAACAATACAAATTGCTATTAACTTTGAGATAAGATGTGCATTCGGAAAGAGGAATCTGAAAATAAGTCCATAAGTCCATAGTGGTATACCAAAAAATTTAATAATGATAATGATAATAGTAATAAATATACAGACAAGGAAGGAATGGCTGTTGCAGCGAAGTCTTTTATGGAAGAATATCAGCTACTAAATATAGAAGCAATTATGAAATCAGAAAAATTAACATTTTTCCAACCCTAATGTAATAAGTGATTCAGGTAAGAATCAACAATGGTTCCAAAAATCACGATGGAAAACAGAATATTCACGCAATACCAAAATATCACCCTACAGATTACAGATGATGGACTAATAATAAAGGAATTCAGGTCACTGTCTTACTTAGTTAAAAGGTTTTTTCTGGGATGAGAAAGTATAGAGCATTCAACTTTGTACCTTATGCAGTTTTGTACATATATAAAAACTAGCATGCATGTTTTTATAACACTAAGATAGATCTGTTTCATAAAAATATTCTATGTTGGAAAATAAACATTTTTTCAGAAAAAAATGGAAGGAATCAGAACTTATAAAAGATATGAAAAAAATCAGCAAAACAAATTTTTTTGTAAACCAGGCTTTTTACCTGCTAAATGTATGGTTTTCAAGTAGCTTCCTGGCACATTGTTTTTCCTGGCACATTATTATCATGAAAGAGTTTATGGAGCCAGTATAGTCAATTAGTTCATTGACTGACTTTTTAAAAAAATCAGTTTCTAACATAAAAGTTTACCAAAATCAGAATAAGAGTCAAATATGTCAAGTTCCACTATGGAGAACAATTTAGCAGTTCTCTCTAAAAGTGAATTAGGTATATTTACAGTATTCTAACCTAAATTAACCTAGATTAGTTTTATTTTCACACATTATCAAAAAAGAGATCTCCAGACAAGGATGACCAGTTTAGTGACATCTGGATAAGGGTTACTGGATAAAATATAGAACATTCAGTTAAATTTGAATTTCAGATAAACAACAACAAAAGCAACAACAAAATTTTAGCATAAAGATGCCCCATGCAATACCTGGGACAGACTTACAATAAAAAATTTAACGGAGCACCTGTTTTTCTTTTCTTGGTAAATCTGGCAAGCCTAATACGGATGGAAACTTTTTGGAAGCACATTTTTAACATCCAAATAAAGGGCATAACTAGGTATTGAGATCAAAACTTATTAAAGGATTAAGGATCGTGACTTAAGAAATTTTCTCCACCCTACTACTCTCCCCTATTCACCAGACAAAACCCAAAGACATAGAAAAAAAAAAAATATATATATATATATATATGTAAGTGTGCTTACAGAAATCCTGGAAATCCATTTTTAATAAGGACAATGATATTGACAATAGATCCTCCATGGTCCTTCATCCAGGAGGTGTAAACTGCAGGAAACAGATCAATGACAAACATATGACACAGTGTCCTACTCTCATCCCCTGTCCCCAGCATGTGGCTTGATATTTAAAAACTTTTAATTTCCATTTCCTTTTTTATAAAAAGCCGGATTGGGCATAATTTAGGGATCACAAAAGTCATCCACTTTATGTATACAACCTAGATGTTTAATAAATATAGAGAGTCATGCAATCACCATCACAATTCAATGTTAGAACATTTCCATCACCCCCCAAAAGTGCCCTGGTGGCTTTCTGCAGCTCAGGCCATCCCCAAGCAAACCCTCATCTACTTTCTGTTTATATAAATTTGCCTTTTCTGAACATTTCATGTAAAAGAAAGCACACAATATATGGTCTTTTGTGTCTGGCTTCTCTCACTTAGAATAATGTTTGTGAGCTTCATCCATGCTGTAACATGTATTACAGAAGAGTTAACTTTTCTTGCCGAATAGTATTCCATTGAATTGGATATGCCATATTTCATTTATCCATTCACCAGCTGATGAACATTAGGAATGTTTCCACTTTCAGGTGATTATGAATATAAACCTTTGTGGGGGTGTATGTTTTTATTTCTCTTGGGGGAAACTGCTGGGTCATGTCATATGGTAACTGTAGGTTTAACTTTTTAAGAAGCTGCCAGACTATTTTCCAGGGTCTCTACATTTTACATTCCTACCAGAAATGCATGAGGGGTCCAGTTTCTCCACACTGTTATTGTCTGACTTTTTGATTACAGCCAGTCTAGTGGGTATGAAGTGATATTTCACTGAAGTTTTTAAAAAAAATTTTTTTTAATGTTTTTATTTATTTCTGAGAGAGACATAGAGCACAAGCGGAGGAGCAGAGAGAGACACAGAATCTGAAGAAGGTACCACGCTCTGAGCTGTCAGCAGAGCCCAACGTGGGGCTCAAATCCACAAACCGTGAGATCATGACCTGAGCCGAAGTCAAACACTTAACCGACTGAGCCACCCAGGCGCCCTTCACTGAGGTTTTGATTGGCATTTCCCTAATGACTAATGGTGTTGAGAATCTTCTGATGTACTTATCAACCATTTATATATCTTCTTTGGTGAAATATCTATTCAAATCTTTTGCACATTTTTTAATTGGTTTGTTTTCTTAATACTGAATGATAAGAGTTCTTTTTATATTTTGGATACAAATTATTTATCAGATATATGATTTGGAAATCTCTTCTCCCAGTCTATGGCTTACATTTTCATTTTCTTAATGTTATCTTTTGAAGCACACATGTGTAATTCTGATTAAGTCCAGTTCATCAGTTTTTTTACTTTATGCATGCTATTTTGGGTGTTGTATCTCAGGACTCATTGCCTAAGCCAAGGTCATAAAGATTTTGTCCTTTGTTTGCTTCTAAAAATTACAAAATTTTACTTTTTGCTTTTAGGTCCATGTTCCATTTTGTACTTTGGGTTAATCTTGATTTATGATGTGAAGTAAGGGTCTTTTTGCACCTGCATATCCAACTGTCCAAGCACCATCTGTTGAAAAGACTATCATTTCCCTATAGATTTGCCTTGGGCCCTTTGGCAAAAATCATAAATATTAGGGTTTGATATAATGGGTTTATATAAGGGTTTATTTCTGGACTGGGAAATCTGTCCCAATGACCTATACATCTATCCTTATGCCAGTACCACACTATCTTGAAACCAAGAAGTGTAAGTCCTCCAACTTTCACCTGTTGCAAAACCGTTTTGGCTATTCTGAGTCCTTTGCACTTGTATTTTAGGATCTATTTGTCAATTTCTGCAAAAATAATAGGGACTGCATTGAACCTACAGATCAATTTGGGAAGAACCACCATCTTAACAATATTGTGTCTTACAATTCATAAACATCAACTGTTTTTCCATTTATTTTAATCTTTCATTTCTGTCAGCAATGTTTTGTAGTTTTTAGATACAAGTCTTAACCCTTCTTTTGTTATCTTCATTCTTACGTTATACTTTTTGAAGCCCTATTTGGTATTTAGCCACAAACTCTATTCATATAAATCAAGACAATGCCATAAATGAACATCCAAGACTAGCTTTAACAGAAATCTAATTTTTAATGATGTTTATTTATTTGTTTAATGTTTATTTATTTTTGAGAGAGAGAGTCAGAGTGTAAACAGGGAGGGCAGAGAGAGGGTGACACAGAATCTAAAGCAGGCTCCAGGCTCTGAGCTGTCAGCACAGACCCTGACATGGGGCTCGAACTCGCAAACCCCAAGATCATGACCTAAAGTCAGACACTTAACCAACTGAGCCAGCCAGGTGTCCCAGAAATCTAATTCTTAGAATGTAAAGGCCAGAGAACAATTCAAGACCCCTTCCTATTAAAAGCTTAGGCAAAAATAAGAATGCCTTCCCATCAATACTTCATGCTTTCCAGTGAGTTCTTACCAATTCATAAAGTGTGACAGAAAAAGCAGGTAAAGCTACTAGAAAAGAAGATATAAAATACAGTATTTTTAAATTCTAAGAAAATTCTTTCATATTATTTTCATATTATAAATTTTTTTAGATTTTATTTTTAAGTACTCTCATCACCCAACATGGGGCTTGAACTCATAATCCTGAGATCAAGACTCAAGTGCTCTACTGACTGAGCCAGGTAGGTGCCCCTATTTTCACATTTTTGAAACTGGGACACATCTTATAGTTGGAGGCTTCTTAAGATACATATAGCACTGATTGTACTTTCTTAGTGATATATGAAATGGTGCATTTCCGAATTGACTGTATCTTTCACTCAATTAAATACAGTATTTATTTTTAGACAACATGACTGTACATCTAAGACACACAAAAGACTAATCTAAAAAACTGTTAAAGCTAAAAATTACTAGATAAAGCTACAAGCTCAACTTGAAAAAAATAATTCTATAAACCAACAATAATCCAGTTGAAAGTAATTGGGGAAACAGCCTATTCAAAATAGCAAGAGGCATCAAAAATACCTAGGCATAACTTTAATAAAAACAATATGAGATCTACATGACAAAACCCACACATCTTTGCCAAAAAATATAAAATAAGTATCTATTAATAGAAATACATGCCATTATGGAGAGACATTATTTAAACATGTTAACTGTTTTCAAATTATTGATAAGTTTTAACATATTTCCAATCAAATTCCCCAACAGGATTTTTGAGGAAAAAAATTGACTATAAAATTTGTATGAAAGATTAAAAGGTCATGAACAGCCAAGAAAAACTTTAAAAATGAAAACAAATAAAGCACTATGTGCCCTACTGAATATCTAAAAAATTTATTAAAAAAAAAAAAAGAAAGAAAGGAATAAGTTTATTTAAATTAAGCTAACACAGACTTTCTGCTTCTGGTTAAGTAGTACTATATTTTGGAACTCTGACATCATCTTCATTTTTCCCCTGACACTTTCCCTGGGTATTATAAGAATATTTCTTTAAGATACTTGAGAGAGTCGTCAGATGCCAATCACAAGTACAGCTTATTTACCTGTGCTTCAGACCAACTGGCTATAAATCAGAGGTTTCCATGAGCTCCTCTTGGATTTGATGAATCTGCTCTTGAACTCAGGAAACTAGTTCACTCATTAAATGATCAGTTTATTACAAGGGATATTAAGGGATATGAACCAACAGGCAGATGAAGAAATACACAGGGCAAAGCCCAGAATAAGGAAACTTCTGCTCTCTGGAGTTTGAGCCTGGCATGGTGTTACATTGGAGTGTTCTGATTTACCTACCCTGTCCTTTGAGTTTTTATGTAGGCTTCATTATATAGCTGTGGTTGATTAAATCATTGGCCGCTGGTCACTGATTCGAACTTCACCCCTCTCTCCTCCCCAGAAATCAGGAGGTGAGACTGGAAGTTCCAACTCTAATCAGGGTTAGTTCCCTCCCAACCAGCTCCCACCCCATCTTTGGGGAATTTTCAAAAGTCACCTCATTAACATAAACTCAGTTGTGGTTGAGCAGGGCTTGTTATGAATAACAGACACTCATTTCACCTTTATGGTCCTAAAGCCATTTCAGGTACTCAAGACAAGAAGACCAAGTGTTATAACAAAAGATTCCCCCATTGCTCTTGTTGCGTAGGAAATCCCAAGGGTCAAGGGGAGCTATGAACCAGGAACTGGAGACAGACCAAAATATATACTCATTACAAGTCGCAACAGCACAGTCCCCACTGATTCTGGAACTACCATGTTATCCCTAGCTACCTACCTGAACTTTTTCCATGAGGGAGAAACATACTATCTTGTTTAAGCTCCCGTTTTTTTCTATGGCGTCTACACTGGAACAGCTAGTCACAACTAATATAAAGTGTTATGCTGCTGGTTAGATAAAGTTAAAGGCTGGGAAGGTCTCCAAGACTTTGACTTAGAGATATTAAGAAGATAAAGTCTAACCCATGTTGGGGTAAAGTCCCTTTTGTTTGGAATTATACTTGTTCTATGGTTTTTACCATAAATATGTCTTGGAAAGCTTGCAAGAAAACCCTTGAGTTACTCAACGTCAGGAGTTGAATATTATAAAGCATAACTTTCAATCCAAAGATTATGCATGCTAACTAGTTGTTAGTTGGAAAGAATGTGGACTCTACCTGGTGTTCTCCCTGAAGATTCCACTAGGTTAATGAACAGGCCCTTATAACCAATTTAATAAATTCATTTCTTTAAAATAAAATGTGAGGGTTATTTTTTTCTTAATTTTTAGTTTCAGGAACAACTTTGTAGCTATATCTTTGTACAGATCCTTAATAATTTTCTCATGACAAATTTCTAGAAATAAAATGATAAGATCAAAGCATATCCATATATTACAAATACTGCCAAATTCCTATCCAGAAAGGGAACAATTTACACTCCTGTACTGTATGGGAGTGAACCAGGAGTTTCTGCGCCTCTAACAATTCTCTTTCAAGATTCTCTATAATTTTAAATAAAGACACCTTGACTTTTTGGGGTTATTGATCATACTTGCCTGCTTTGCACAGGTAGAAGGTGCCTGTCAAGTTGGTATTGATCACTGCATGCCATCCCTTTGCAGTGATGTGTTCTGCAGAAGACATGAACTGGCCTCCTCCATTGTTGACCAAAAAATTAATCTTCCCATAAATATCTAAGGTGGATTTGATCAAATTGTTCACCTAAAGAAAAATGTTAAAAGTCAACTGGTTAATCACATAACTTGGTAGTTGGATTGATAGCTTACTCTAGAGAGGAAAAGAACTTGCAGTCTGTAACAGGAAATGGAAACTCTGAGTACCATACTACCCACAGATCAGAAAACTAAATTGGTAATTCTGATGACAAGATTTAGCCAAGAGCCTGGACCACTTCTGAATACAAGCCTCTTTGTATGAATTTGTAAGCTGTAAACCCAGAATAATGAATAGTACTAAAATCAGGTTAAAATTAACATTATGAAATGACTTCAAAGGAGTGCTTGGCTGGCTCAGTCACATGCTGAGATCAAGCATGTGACTCTTGATCTCAGGGTTGTGAGTTCAAGCCTGATGTTAGGGGCAAAAATTACTGATTACTTAAAAATAAAACCTTGAGGCACCTGGTTGGCTAAGTCTGTTGAGCATCCAACTTCAGCTCAGGTCATGATCTTGTAGTTCAGGGGTTCAAGCCCTGCATCAGGCTCTCTGCTGACAGCTCAGAGCCTGGAGCCTGCTTTGGATTCTGTGTCTCCCTCTCTCTCTGCCCCTTCCCTGCTCATGTTCGCTTTCTCTCTCAAAAAAAAAATAAACAGTTTTTAAAAATGGAAAAAAATAAAACCTCAAAAAATTAAAAATTTAAAAAAGAAATGACTTAAAGGGCAAAGGGCACAAGAGGGAATCTTACTGAGACCACATCCTTCCTTTGCCTCCTTATCTTGTTTCCCTCCATTTCCTTCTCTGGACGTAATTCACTCAGTAAATCATTAGCAAAAGATTCTCTTTCATTGACTCTGCTTCTAGTTAACCTCATCTAAGACAGCTACCATAGGAACATCTGAAGCACAGGTTTAGGAGCCACTACTATAAATTAAAATAAATGAATAAACGATATAGACATATTTGCATTACCTCCTCTTCTTTGCGGATGTTGCATCTTATGGGAGTGACCTGAGCCTTGCTGGTGGGGGGCAGGCTGGCTTTCAGTTCATCTGCAGTAGATTTTAATCTATCAAAGTTACGAGATGCAATGACCACATTACACTCTGAAAAGAGAAGAGAGAACAAGTAAAATATGCTTTCATTGGTAAATACACCTTCACTGGTTGTCTAAATTAAAAGTAATAATATTTCATGTGTTCCCATGAAAAAGATTAACGTAAAAAGATGAGTCAGAGGGCGCCTAGGTGGCTCAGTTGGTTAAGTGTTCGACTTCAGCTCAGGTCATGATCTCATGGTTCATGGGTTTGAGCCCTGCATTGGGCTCTGTGCTGACGGCTAGCTCAGAGCCTGGAGCCTGCTTTGGATTCTGTGTCTCCCTCTCTCTCTGACCCTCCCCAGCTCACACTGCGCCTCTCTCTCTCTCTCAGAAATAAATAAAATATTAAAAAAAAATTTTTTTTAAAAGATTGAGTCAGGACTTCTGCTTCTGCTTATGGCGGAGCATCAATAACCCTGTTTACCCTCCAGACCAAAACAACTAAAAACTAGACAAAGTATACACAACAATGATTTTCAGGCACTGGACACGGGGTAGCAAGGCACAGAGATCTCAGAGAGTGGAAACAAACACTACGAGACCAGTGAAGAAAACTCTCTGAGGCTGGGGAAAGAACCAGCCTGAATAAGCAGAGACAGCAGACCCTGACATTCACACAGCACAGAGAATAGTTAGTGTTCCCACCAGGCAAACCTTTCAAGGGCCAGTGGGAAAAATACGCAGAAGGGTATGGCCTCAGTAGTGAAGCAAAATTAGCCCTAGATCAAAGGCCATTCAGGTTAACACTTAACCTATAACAAGCCTCTCCTAAGGTATCAAACTGTTTCCAAGTAACTTAAGTGCATCTCAAAACAAAACTCAAGAATATTCAAAGAATACAAAAATAACCAGCATCTAACAAGGCAAAATTCAAATATCTACCATCCAACAAAAATTTTACCAGTCATGCAAAGAAGCAGGTAAATAGAACCTGTAACAAAGAGAAAAATCACTTAATACAAACAGAATCAGAAATGGCACTGATGATAAAATTAAATAAATTAGTGATAAAGAGAAAAATATTAAAAGCAGTCAGAGAAAAAGAACAGAACAATAAAGATGAGAAAAACAGAAGGCTTCTTTTTCAGAAATATTGCAAGCCAGAAGACAGTGGAAATGTTTTATAAGTACTGAGGAGGGGGAGAGGGTGGGTATTTGGGAACCCAGAAATCTTGACCCAGTGAAAACAGTCTCAAAAATGATGACAAAATGAACACCTGTTTACACATGTAACAGTTGGAAGAGTTCATTAAAGCAGATCTGTATGACTTAAAAGAGTAAAGGAAGTCTTTCAGATGGAAGGACAAAGATAGAGATGGAAATCTAAATTACCTATGTGAGTAAATGCTGTTAGACCACCTTTTCCAAAGGAGAATCACCGAGGACAAAGCCCACAAACACAAAAGGAGTTGGTTATTCAGGTTTATTTTAGTCGGGCCACACGGCCCCTTCTGAGCACCCGACCCCTCCAGAGCACCCCCTCCGGAGCACCCGAAGAGTCCTCAGAAGAGCGCCCCACCGAGCCATAGTTCAGGGTTTATATAGGGAGAGGGATGAAGCCGGTGTACAGAAGCGAGAATTTTGCGGTTAGAGGTGCGGGTTGCTTAACAGTCACTTGAACAGTTTGACCGTTCTAATCACAATGTTCACTAAAGATTTACATCTCAGGGGCTTGCTGCAGCCAGGACCTAGGTTGCTCAACCCCTGACCTTTTACCCTATTCGGGTAAGACAATGGTTGGTATCCTCATTTGCAAGCCCCTCACCTTTTGGCCCAAGGGAGTTTTTACAATGCAAAGACTTTCCCTTCTTTCTATTCAAGTTTTGTTATTTTTTTAAAAATTTTTAATGTTTACTTATTTATTTTGACGTAGGGAGGGGCAGAGAGAGATGGAGAGAAAATCCCAAGCAGGCTCTGCACTGTGATTGCAGAGCCCGATGAGGGGCTCGGATCCCACGAATTGTGAGATCATGACCTGAGCTGATTTCAAGAGCCAGACACTTTCCTGTCTCAGCCACCCAGGTGCCCCTATTCAAGTCTCTCTAAAAGATAGAAACTGTTTAAAGTAAAATGATAGCAATGCACTGTAGGATTTACAATCTATGTAAAAATAAATGTTTGGGAACAACAGTGTGATGGCCAAAAAGGGCGTTAATAGGAGTATAGGCAGTCCTTGCTTTGCTCAGCTCAAACATGCACTAATTTCAATTGTCTAAGCTTCGTTAAATAACACTAGTTCCGCAGCAACATGGTTCAAATGTCAGTTACCATGATATATGAACTGTGAGTAACTGCATAAAATACAAGCTGTTCAGTCCACAAGTCACGATTGAATAAGAGATGCACATCATGATCAGTGACCAATCTTGTCACTGCTTTCAGTGTCTGGCCATGATTGGGCACCTTCATGCTTTTTTCAATTCACACATAGACAGCAAAGAATACACTTGTGTTGGGTCCAGGCCTCCCAGTGATAAACCTATAATTGAAAGAGGGCTGGTCCTAAAAGATGGAAATACGACAAAGAAATAAAAATAGGTAACACTGGAAGTGAAATTAGAATGGAATGTAAATGGAGTTCTAGGAGGAATAGTCGGTTATGGGCATGTCGTCACTCCCATCAGTGTTTTCCTTAAGTAAAAATACTAAGCTATGACATACTGGAATATCCATTCACCTTACTGAGTGATCATGAACCTTCGTGTTCACTGTTGCCTTATGTTTTAGCTCATCCTAAAGAGAATGCTTCCTTCATTTCATAGACACATATATAAATATATCAGAAACACTGGCCAAGGCGGCTTCAAAGCACATAGAGCAGAAGCCTTCCCAACTCTGGACTTCCCATAGCTCTACAGTGGATTTTAACTGAACTATGTTGATAATTACAACTATACTAATAACTCTCCTTCCTCTTCCTCACCAAGCCGAGGCTGGTAATCCCTTCTACATGCTTCTGTACCACTGTCCTCACCCCAACACAGTATTGAAGCCCGTGTTATATTATAATGACCTGTGCTTAAGAGTCTCCCCCACACGCTGTCACCCCCAGCGGACAGGGACCCTGTCGCTGCCATAATTGTTACACTAGCACACAGTCCACATTCAACATACACATGTGGAATAAATGGAGTTTATAAAGGTAAACAGTAAGAAGGGTCTCCATTTGACCACAATTATTTTAGTTGTATGGGATGATCTAGCTTCTGCATATTAAAAGAAGGCACTTAAAAAAACTATTTTTCTCAAATTCATGTTATACTTTAGTAATGTCCGATAGAGATGACTTTTGGAAATTCTGATGGGCATTCTGAAAGCTTTACGAAGCAAACATTGAAAAGATTCACCATGCGTTCCTGGTAAAACAAGACTAACTTTAAAACAGAATTAAATTTATCAAAATTGATGTATAACTTTCAACACAGCATAAATTACACTGTTAGGAGAACCCTGTTTCCTTTCACCTTGTTACCAGGTGGACTCTACTACCAGGAGGGAAAAAGAAGTGAAATAAAAATTTGAAGGCCAGATCTACTCTAAGTCGGTTTTCCCTGCGTTAGGAGGAATAGCTTATTTGGTCAATGAGGTGGAACAGAGAAGTTTCCAGAATAGGGCAAAGGGCAGAAATTTAAAAACAGGTATCTACAACTCTTCCTAAATCTATATTTAAAAATTAATCCTCACTATTAAAAATTAAGCCACCTGGGTGGCTCAGTTGATTAAGCATCTGACTCTTGATTTCAGCTCAAGTCATGACCTCACAACGAGATCGAGCCTAGAGTTGAGCCTGGGACACTGAGCATGGAGCCTGCTTGGGATTCTGGGAGTGGAGTGTTGGGTAATGAAGCCATTCCAGGGTAAAATTAAGAAATGTTCATTTTTCATTTTTTTCTTATATTTTGGGGGTGCCTGACTGTCTCAGTCAGTAGAGCATGAGACTCTTGATCTTGGGGTTGTGAGTTTGAGCCCCATGTTGGGTATAGAGATTACTTAAAAATCTTAAAAATTTTTTTTTTCATTTTTTAAATATTTTCATTTTTCGGGGGCACCTGGGTTGTTCACTCAGTTGAGGGTCTGACTCTTGATTTTGGCTCAGGTTATGATCCCAGGGTCATGGGATTGGGCCCCATGTCAGGCTCTACATTGACAGCACAGAGCCTGTTGGGATTCTCTCATTCTCTCTCTCTTTCTACCCCTCCCTCTCTCTATCTGCCCCTCTCCTCTACTCACATGTGTGTGCTCTCTTCTAAAATTTTAAAAAATGTTTAAATATACTTTTTTTTTTAGTTCATACTATAGGCTAATCATTATAAACACAATGGTGAGCAAAGTCAATTTATGAGTTCATTAATTTTTTTTAAATGAAGACAATTTGATCACCCATAATTCAAATCACTTTCAGGGAAAGTTGTTGCTGTTAACAATGTTACAAACTGCCTTCTACTCTTTTTCTGCATATGTATTTTTCATTAACAATCAAATTGAAATGGTACATTTTGTTTAGAATCCTACTTTTTTCTATTATATGATATGCTTTTCTCCACATAGTGTTCAATAGCACAATGTTTAAATAGCAGCATATTTCACTGTTATTGACTTAATGGTTGCCTTTCTTTCTTTCTTTTTTTTAAATGTTTATTTATTTTTGAGAGGCAGGGAGAGACAGACCACATGCAGGGGAGGGGCAGAGAAAGAGGGAGACACAGAATCTGAAGCAGGCTCCAGGCTCCGAGCTGTCAGCATACAGCCCGACACAGGGCTCAAACCCAAGGACTGTGAAATCATGACCTGGAAGGCTCATCACTTGGAACGCTCAACCGACTGAGCCACCCAGGTGCCCCAATGATTGCCTCTCTAATGGTTATTTAGATCATCTCCAGGGTTTTGCTACTCTCCTTGTATGCAAATCTGTGCTTATCTCTGATTATATCCTTAGAGTAAATTCCTAAGAGAAGAATTGCTAGTCACAGAGCATGATTAGTCTAATGTTTTAGACCTTTTTTTCCAAATTGCTCTCTAGAAAGCTTCTAATAATTCATTCTTGGCTGTCTTCTCACTCGCTTCTCAACCCTTTCATTTTCCCCCAATGTTTTAAAACTTTGTTAGAAAAACAATGGTATCATATTATTGTTTTACTTTGCATTTTATTCCCAATAAAGTTGATTATTTTCTCAGAGATCTATTGCCTATTTTTAGTTCTTTATTTGGAAAACTTGGTCCGTATCATCAGTCCGTATCTCTATAAGTGAGTTAGATCTTTTCCTTATTTGTCAGAGCACTTTATAATAATAAATTTGTTGTATATTGTAAATGTTTTTTTCTTATGCCTTTTAACTTTATTTACATTTTTTTTCATTCAATGAGGGTTTACATCTCCATGTAGGTAAACTTGTCCATTTTCCCCTTTGCGGTTTCTTAACTTGTTTGTGTGATTACAAAATCCTCCCTTCCTCCAAGTTCGGGTAAATATTTTACCAGTTGTGTACAGATTATATTTGATGGGAGTCTTTTGGGTGTTACGACTTTTAACAGTTAAGGTGAAATGCAGTTTTCTCGTGCATCCTCATTAGGTAACACAGAGGCTGGATTAATTTTAAATACACATCTATAAATAATTCCATAGCACGTGTCCTTAGTCCCCACCTCGGGCACGGTATCTTTGATTCTAACTGTTCCCTTTAGCTTACAAACAGTGGTTTCATTATTCAACGTTTCTCCACAATTTCTTTTTTTTTTTTAAAGATTTTTTTTTTAACATTCAATTTACCTCTAGGAGAGAGAGAGAGACAGCGTGAACAGGGGAGGGTCAGAGAGAGAGGGGGCCACAGACTCTGAAACAGGCTCCAGGCTCTGGGCTGGCAGTCAGCACAGAGCCCGACGCGGGGCTCGAACCCACAAACCATGAAATCACGACCTAAGCGAAAGTCGGCCGCCCAACCGACCAAGCCACCCAGGCGCCCCTCCACAATTTCTTACGAAGAACTCTCTTCCTTCTCCCCTCTGGTTTCCATCTCACCCTGGTCTCCAGCTGCTTTGCTTATCAAGTGTACGTCTCCCAGCCATGCCTAGTCCCTCCTGGCTCCCCGACCCCAGGTTACGCCAGTGTGTCTCTGCGGACCCCTCGATCTGGGTTTTCTGGCCCAGGGTCCTGCTCACGTACCCAGGTTCAGGAGCTCGGTGACGATGGCCTTTCCGATACCCGTGGCCCCGCCGGTGACGATGGCCAATTGGTTCTTCAGCAAGCCGGCCGCCAAGCAGCTCTTGGTCGGGCCCCAAGTGCTCATGTCCGGAAGCGTCTGAGTCCCAGGAGCGCAGAGTCCCGGGGTCCTGAGAGGTGGCGGGGGCATTTAGCCCGGCGCCCGCCCGGGTCCCGCCTCCCGGCGCCCCGCCCCCTCGCCCCGCCCCGCGCGCCGCCGCAGGCCCCCATCCTCCCAGCCGACCGCCGCTCCCTGGAGGCGGCCTCCTGACTCCGCTTGAATCCTCCGCTAGACTTTGTCCGCGGCACGTGTAGGTGAGACTGCTTGTTCGTTGCCTTTTTTTTTTTTTTTTTTAATTTCGATGTCACTGTGGGGACCGGAGGAAGGGAAGCAGACAAAAAGCGGGCGTGGTGCTCTATTTCGAAAAATTCAATCCTCAGTGCTATAGCTCTCATCGTTAATTAAGATGAAATCTCCAGGGCATCTGGGGAAAGAGGGGCCGCAGCTCGGGAGCCCTGCTGTGCCCGCCCGCCTCCAACGTCGATAGATGCTCTGGATTCAGTGGCTGTATACTTCTGCTGGGAGGAAAAGGGGCAGGCTTAGCCGAGAGGGAAGAAATCAGGCCTCCAGATCCTTTCACCCTTTGGAAGGGACCCTGAGGAGGAGGTGGAGTGGGGTGGGTGGGGGTGAAGGGTGCAGTTGCAGTAATCCACAGAACCAAGATACTAAATGATTTTAAAAATAAACTAGAGCCCACCCCCAACTCATCTCCCTTTCTCCGCCCAGGAATGAATGGAAGAGGCAACCTTTTACCAGATTTGAGATCTAATCCATTTCAGCCGTGCTGCATAAATTGATGAGTCTGCGTGCTCCCAGCAAGAACGCATCTGTAGTTGTGTGAGATCCTATCCTCCAGTTCATTCCTTAGGCAGGGAAGCGAGCATCCTGAGGATGGGGGAAATTTCTTACCGGCGGTTTGATACCCAGTAACGGTGAGTTATTATTCAGATCCTCCTCCATATTGTCTAGCTTCATGCTGTCAACCCACCAGCGTGAGCTTATACCTGGACTGACCTAGTGAGACTTGGCCTAAGAATTTGGTAGATCTAGGGGATGTGTGTGGTGTTGCGGTCTTAACAATCCAGGCAAGATACTGTATTTTCCCCTGCAAGGTATTGAGATGATGTAAAAGCAAACATATACCGTCATTCTTTTGTTGGGCCCACCCACCAGCTAGTTATTCACAAAGCGAATTAGGAATGAGTTTTGTTTAAAGTGGAATCAGATCTCATTTTCTCATTTCCTCTCTGAGCCTCCACGCCCCTGCCCTTCTCTGACCTCCTTTAAGAAATTCTTGCCCATCTATCTTTGCAGATGACAGCTTCCAGTCTACACTCATTAAAGAAGGGAAGAAATCTCTTCTGCTTCCCATTTGCTAGATAGTGCTTTGATTCCAGTGACAAGTCTATGTTTTTAGCAGAAGGAGAAACAGTGAGTCAGTTCTGAGGGCTTTCTTATTCCAGAAAATTCCATGCTTTGTTTCTTGGGAGCAAAGAACACTTTAAATTTGTTTTAAAGATGATTTTATCAAAGATATAATTTAATGCTGTTTGAGACATGGTCTGGACCTGTGGATTCACAGAGCTCTGTCCAGGTGAGTCAGTGTATGCCTGGCCATACTGCACCTTTGCATGGCATCTGGGGTTGGGGGTGGGGGGCGGCTGAGGGATTCTGCAGTCCTCTAGTGAGAAGGTGACTAGACTAGCTGTAAGCCAATTTTGCCTCTTGAGGATGACAAGGAGCCAGCCATTCCTTGGTTGCAAGAAAGTTGTAGTCTGAACAGTCAGAAAGCTCTATTTTCCCAGTCCAGAGAGAATCAGTGATTAAGAGAGATGTGGGGTCTCTTTGACAGATCTTCTGTTAAAAAGAAAGGGCATGTGCTCTTTGCCCCTGCCTCTCACTTCAGTGAGGGTTTGGAAGTCTGATTAACCCCCAAAGGCCAGGAAGTACAGCAACAGCTGCCTCCCGGAGGCTCTTTGTTTCCAGAATTTAATTCTGGCTCCTGGGTGAGCCATCTCCTCTCAGGGCATCCACACCATGCTACACTGACGTTCCTCTGGCTGAATCAAATGCTACCCTGTGCTCTGTATCACTGCCCCCTTTGTCCTAGGGAAAAAAAAGGCATCTCCAGGGCCATGATGCTTCCACACTCCCACTCTGTCGTACCCTATTGGCACTGACTCCCTTCATCTCCTGAGATGCTCTTGCTGCCCACCCATCTTTCCACCCCTCCCCCACCCCATCTGTCTGGTAACTTCATTTTCTCCCCATCTCAAAGCAGCTGCTGGCTCCTACTGACTGGGGCCTGTGAGACCCTCAGCATTCAGACTCCCAGAATCTGGGTGCTAAAAGAATGTCAATGAGGTGACTAGTCACTTCCCACCTTGAAGAAAGAGCAGTCCTGAACAAACTCACGTAATTAAGACTCTTAACCAGCTTACAGTATTCTGCCAGTATTTACTGAGTACCTGCCACATGCCAGGTGCTGTTCTAGGCATGGAGGATACAGTACAGTGGACAATACAGTTAGGTGCCCTTGCCTTTGTAGAGCTTGCTTTTAATGTTTGTTTATTTATTTGAGAGAGAGACAGACCAAGAGAGAGTACAAGTGGGGAGGGGCAGAGAGAGAGGGAGACACTGAATCCCAAGCAGGCTCTGAGCTGTCAGCACAGAGCTCAATATGGGCCTTAAACTTACAAGTTGTGAGATTATGACCTGAGCCGAAACCAAGAGTTGGGTGCTCAACTGACTAAGCCACCCAGGCACCCCTTGCCTTTGTCAAGTTTTTATTCTAGTACATATGTATGATGGGGGTGGGAATGGGGGAGGGAATAGAGGGGGCATATACGTCATGGGAGGTAGGACAATAAACAAATAAAAGATTAGACAGTGAAAATCCAATTTTACAGCTCTTCCCAATAAGGAGATGTGCAAGCTCCTTGTAACCCGCCACCATCACTACCAGGATCTCTTTCCTCTGTTGACAGTCAGATGCCTCTAGGTGATGAAGCAGCCTCAGTGTGATGGCTTTTCAGGACGGGTAGGCTGTGCAATGACAAGAGAAATCTTGCTCACAGGACCATGAAGAAACAGGGTGTATTCTAACCCACAGCCAATTTGCAGCAACTGACTAGAGGTTGGGGGGTTTTAAGGTCTTATTGCCTCATTGTTCCAATCACTTGTCATCAGTCTGAGCCAAATTCCCTTCCACCTTTACGCTGAAGAGACTGTCTTCCTGATAGGGGCCAAAGGTAATTCTCAGTGGTAAAATGGTTAACATTTCCTCAATGGCTTAGTGCATCTCACGGTGGTAAAACCACAATGCCATTGGCAGAGTACGGAGATTCCAGACAGGTGATGAGTGGCTCTTTGGGTGACAGATACAGGAATCAGAGAAGAATTGAAAGAGCAGTAAGGCTGGAGCAAGATATAGTTCACTGCAGTAATAGTAGTAAATTAACTTGAAAATGATCATGCTCTACCCTTCCAGCCCCAGTTCAGGTCCCTTGGAAGAGGGAGATATGGGAAAGATACAGAAAAAACAACTCCGAGGGGGTGGGGAATAAAAGAAAACCAAAAACCAAACAAAGAAACAAACAAGAAAATGAAACAAAACAAAACAAAAAGCAACAACTTCTAATTGTTCTTAAGTCAGTGGTGCAGGGCACCCTGATTTGGAAGCTATACAAACCAAAGGTGGCAGAATAGCAGACCATTTGTTTCGTTTTGGTTATTTGTGTGGTAATTTATTTAGATTTAGAGTTATCACAATAATTAAAATCAGGGACTTTCACATGAAATTCCAAACAACCCTTACCAAGTAGGCCTGCGTTTCTCTGTGAAAGCACTTGGCTGAATGGTGGGCTTGGTGGGTGGAGGAGAGGGAAACAATAACTTCCCCTTTCAGTGGTGGGGGCTCTGGCAAGCATGAGAGTTCAGGTCTCATGCTTGCCAGAGCCCCCACCACTGCTTATTGTAGCCAGATGGTGAACCTTGTTGTCATTGCCATTTATTAGCTTTTTCCAGCCATAATTCACCCACGTAAGTTACTTTCTTTCCTGCAATTAATTGCACCTAAGGGCAGAGGGTTCAAAGCTTCCTGGTTTCTCCACCCACCAAATCCCCAAGTTCTGCGGGGTGTCTAGATGGGTTTGGAGAAGGCACTGGATCACATTTGCTCCCATGACCACCTGGGAGCAGAGAATTGTGAGCAGACTCTAGGAATGTATGCCTGATAGTGAGAGGGCCTTGAACCAGCAGTGGAACACCGCTCTGGAGGTGTGTGTTTGGGGCGGGGCTGGGGGCAATTAGAGACTGAGTGATGAGATGGGAACTGGCCAGCAGGAAGCAAGGACTGGAATCCTTTATGATGACTCAGTCCTACAGAGGCACTATAGCTGGATAGGGATGCTCATTTTGTGGTTTTGTGAGTCTTTGGGTTTTTACTGAATACCTAAGAGCTGTTGGTTTTCTTTTAATAAAACTGCTCTTGGGACACTGTTGGCTAGCTCACTAAAGCAGAAAATACTATCTGTCTTAGTCTGTCCAGGCTGCTATAATAAAAACATCACATACTGAGTGGCTGAAATAACAAATATATTTTTCTCACACTTTTGGATGCTGGAAAGTCCAAGATCAAGGTACTGGCAGATCCAGTGTCTGGTAAGAGGCGGATTCATAGATGGCCATTTTGTTGCTGTGTCTTCACAGGGTAGAAAGAATAAGAGCATTCTCTGAGGTCTCTTGTATAAGGCCATTAATCTCATTTCTGAAGGCTCTACCCTCATAATCTAGTCACCTCCCAAAGATCCCACCTCCCCATACTGTCACTTTGAGGGTTAAGATTTCAACATATGAATTTTGGAGGACCACATTCAGTCTATAATAGTATATAGTGTATGGACCTCTAGTGGGTGTCTGGTGGTACTGAACCAATATCAATGTGATATCCTTTGTACTTGACAGCTGAGTTTTTTTTTTTATGGGGGTGTAGGGACAAAGTGAGGGAGGGAGAGAGAGAGAATTGTAGGCAGGTTCCATGCCCAGCAGAGAGCCTGACGTGGGGTTCAATTTCACAACTGACCATGAGATCATGACCTGAAGCAAAATCAAGAGTTGGGCCACCCAGGGCCCCTGGACAGCTGAGTTTTAGAATTTCTGGCTCACCCGGGAAAGTAAAAACTCCTTAAGCCAGCCATTACCAGGTATGATGTCATTTTAAGCTCTTTGAAATGTGTATCAAGATCTGCCTATGCATCAGGGCTGACAAATTAGAACACAGCAAAGAAATTAAGATATAAAATAACTTCTTGGACAATCCTAGTATATTAGGTAGGATTTCTGTATAGCTGCCTTAAGAGACCAATATATCCTGGATTAAAACAAGATAAATATTTTTCTCTCTTATTCCAATCCAGAGGAAGAGGGCTTATGACAATGACATTGATTCTTTCCAGCTCAGTTCTCTGTCATTCTTGTGGGGTTGCCTTTGTCTGCATGGCTGAAGATGGCTCATCAAGTTCACACTCCAGCTCTCAAAAGGTGAAAAAAAAGAGAGGACCAAGCAGGGAAGTTTTCACACATCACATCTAATTACATCCTTTTGGCCAGAGACTGGTCCTATGACCACACCTAGTCACAAGGGATGCTGGGATATGTTATCTTTAGGAGGGAAGTCATGTGGCCAGCTGAGACCTCCGTTATTGGAGGAGAAAGTGGAGAAGAACCATTTATCAGTTGTCCCATACAGGGCTTATTAAGCATAAAGGAACTTTTTAATGTCTCTTTATTAAACTTTTCTTCAGCCTCAGTCTTTGACAAAATCAGGCTAATCTTTAATAGCTGCCAGTTCAGACTGCCCCCCCCAACCCAAATCATTAATCCAGTCACTTAAAATTTTTTTATTGAATACCTTTTGGTGGCCTACTTATACAATGCCATTTCTTAAGAGCCTATAGTCTTGTAGAGGAGATAAACAATAAACAAGTAAAATAACAAGTGAAACTTAGTTACGGATGTTGATAAGTCTTGTACAGGAAATAGACTGTTGTGAGAAAGAGTAATGAAAGGCAGTGCAGGAGGCTAGTTGAAGGTTTGGTGTCAGGAAAGCTTTGGAGGAGGTGACAAGTGAACTGAGACTTGGGAGATACAATGGTGATGGCCATGCGACAGGATGAGATTGGAGCAGATACCAGGTGAGACAGACAGTATTTAAGGCCTCAGGTGCTCCTGAGGAATACATAGGCAGCTAATGTGATTGTAGCATGGGAGGTATGTATGAAGAAGGTGGTATCTTGCTCCGGATAGCAGGGTGGGGAGGGGCCACATCACACAGGTCCTTAGGCCACATGAAAAAGTTTGGATTTTATACCAATGAGAAGTCACTGGAGGTTTTAAGCAGAAAACAGCATGATATTATTTGTTTTCAAAAGATCTTTCTTACCGCTGAGTGAAGAATCGATTGGAAAACAGCAGGAATAGAAGCTAGAAGATAAGAAGCACTTTTTTAGAGCCACAGATGAGAAAGGACAGCCCCTTAGACAAGAATGGTAGCAATAGAGATGGGGAAAAGTGGTGGATGAATTTAAGAATGCTCTGGAGAACTTCCATCAAGAGTGACTTAAAACCAGTTATTTTATGCTCAAGAGTCTAAGCATGCTCTTTAAAACCTAGTTTTCCCTTGGGATGACCAAGAATTCAGAGTTTGTGGTTTATTGATATGCTGCTGTATTATATTTGTTATCTTTGGATCGTGTTGGAAGTAGAGGAAAAGAGCAAAGTTGTATCTCTCCTCTGAATTCTATTGATTATGAAGCCTTGGAAACAGGGGAAATGTGTTTTACTCTCTCTTTTATGGAATCTAAAAGGAAGGAGAAATGTTCAGAACTTGCTTCTCAGATCAAATATTAACAGAAAAAAAATGCTATTAACCACATAATAAAGTGTTCAAAAATGGGGAAGATAACTAACCCTTTCTTTCTTAACAGTTATATCCTATTTCTAAACAGGCAATTTCCTTTCCCGTCTGTCCTGTCACATCAAAAGGACATAGTGAGTGTCCACTACATGTCCAGCCATAGGGTCTTCCCATGGGAGGTAAAGAAGTATAACACAGTTCCTGATTTCTAAAATTTTACAATCTTCCTGAGAAGATGAATGAAAAATAACAAAGTCATTCATACTCAATACAAGGTGATACGAAATGCTGCATAATTAATCAATGAGATAGCATAGTACCAAGAGCAGATGCTACTGAAATACAAAATAGAAGAAGGCAAAAGAGAGGGATTAGTAACTAACACTAGTGAATGTAATAATCCATCGTAGGCATTTGACCCTTGAATGCTCATTCTATTTTCCCCACCCACTCTTCTGCAACAACAGGACTGGGATGGGGAGAGATGGGTGGGCTGGGGTAGTCACAGAAGGGGACATGAGTGAGTGAGTCTGTCTTGACCCAGGCTTGAAAGATGGTGATAAAAGCAACATAAGTCTATGTGTTAACTAGTCATGTTGGGGAGATGGAGGGAAATTGCTACTGAATCCAAAGGTGGGACATGAATTGGAGAATCTCTAACATCAAGCAGACCCTTTAGATATATTTTAGTCAGGAATAGTAAGATAGTGATGGTTACTGAACAATATAAAAATGAGTTTTGTTTTGTTAATCACCATTTAAAATAGTTGACTAAGAATTCTGAAATGGGAGGCTGAGAATCCAGCTTGGATGAAGTAGTATGAGAGCTGAACTCCAGCATGGGGTTGGGGAGGGGAGTGGAGATTCAAATGGAGAGATGAACAAAGGGATTTCATGGGAATGATTGGCTGGACATAGAGATGGATTACTATCAGAGAGACGTGGGAATATATTCCTAATATGGGAAATGGATTCATCAAAGACAACTCTAGAGGCTTAAGTATAGAATCTTGGGTAAATGTTGCAGGCAGCATGGCCCAATGAATAGAACATGGGCTCTGAAACTAGCAAGCCTGGGTTCAATCCCAGCCTCATCACCAAGTCAAGGTGACTTGAGCAAATTACTCCTCTAAAGGGGGATAATAATAGTACCTATTAAAAAGAATAGTACCTACTTGATTGATTTGCTATGACAATTAACAATATGATTATACCAAGGAGTTTTAGTTGTTACTAATGTTAAGTCCAAATGTCCTCACTTGTAAAACAGTATTTGTTTTATAAGATTGTTGTGCCTAGGACAATTGTATAATACCTCACGCATAGTATTGTCCAAAAAAATATTAAAATATAATTAAGGGGGAAAATTCATGTATAAGCAATTAACACAGAACCTAACAAATTAAACAGTCAGCAAATGTTATCTTGTATGAGAATAGGAACAACATAGGCTCCTGAGTGGCTCCGTCAGTTAAGAGAACAGGAACAACATAAATGTAGTAGGGTTTCCTTCTTCATCCCTTTCTCTTTTCCCTTCCCCATTTTCCTATCCTCATGGTAACCTAAGAGGTGAAGTCTGCTAGAATAAAAATGATGAGTTTGGTTTGAACATGCTTAGCCAGACATGGCAAGATATTTAAGTGGAGAATATCCACTAGGCTGCTGGAAATACATATAGGTGATATATTAATTCTATCTATATTTGGGCATTCTTGGCATAGAGGTATAGATAGTCAGGAAGGCTGCCTATTTCAACAGGAAGAAGAAAATGCACTGTTGAGAATAGAGGGCAGTCAGTTGAGAATTGAGTCTCAAAAACACTGGCTATTTCAGTTGAAGGAGACAAATAAGGGAATAAAGGAGGCAGAATGAGGCCGTGAGAAGTAGCAAGAGAATGACAGTAGAAAGTCAAATGATGGGGGGGCGCCTGGGTGGCTCAGTTGGTTAAGCAGCTGACTCTTGATTTCAGCTCAGGTCATGATCTCATGATTCATGAATCCAAGCCTCATATCAAACCGTGAGTGCAGAGCCTGCTTCAGATCCTCTAGCGCTCTCTCTCTGCCCCTCTCCCTCTCGAGCTCACTCTCTCTCTCAGAAACAAACATTAAAAAAAGAAAAAGAAAGTCAAAAGAGATAAGGGAAGATCCAAGAACGACTTGTAAATAAGCAGAATCAGGGCTCTCGTATGGACAAGGAGAATAAGAATGGTAAAATGGTCACTGTGGTCACGCTGGTGACTTTCAAGGCTGTATTCCACATAGAAAAGAGTGGCTCTATCACCAAAGGAAAGAGGAATGAGGTTGAGACAGAAAAAAAAAAAAATCAAACCAAGAAAACAAAAACAAAAACCCATCAGCTGTCTACTGCAGCCACCACTAACACATGACTTCTAAATTTGGTTGGAAAATTCTAGGCTTTGAAGTTATGCAAAATAGGCTTCTATCCGAGTTATCACACTTTTTTATTTAACACTGAGTTTGTTGAGATGTGCAAATGAGGTAACGTATAAAAACTTTAGCTTACAGCCTGCGACATAAGCCTTGATAAGCGCTCATTTCCTGGCCTGTTCTTTATTTTTCCAAATGACTTACCTGAATGCATATGTGTATGGGGTGTGTGTGTGGGGGTGGGTGGGTGTGTGTGTGTGTGTGTGGGTGGGTGTGTTGGAAAGGAGTTTGGGAGTAGGGAGAAAAAGATGGTAAGGGGAACAGAACATTGGGAGGATAAACTGGTAATGAGGGGCTGTAGATTATTTGATAAAGAAACTTAGTTGTGAAACAAAGGGAGAAACGGCACATCAAATAGAGTAAGTGGCAAGGGGAAGCTGGTTTTTCCAGGTAGGGAATTCCGGGTTTGTTTATAAGCAAAACGGAATCAGTGAAGGGGAGAAGTTGGAAGTATTAGAGAGGGAGAAAATCAAGGATGTAGAAGGATAAAGAGTACAGCTGAGGGGCACTTGATTGGCTCACTCAGAAGACCAGGTGACTCTCAGTCTTGGAGTTGTGAGTTTGAGCCCCATATTGGGTATGGAGATTACTAAAAAAAACTAAATAAACTTAAAAAAAAAAAAAGTATAGTTAAAGCAGTCAAGAAGAATATCTGCTCTCAGATCACTCACTCTGGGGGAAACCAGACACTGTTGTGAGGAGACTCACAGCTCATGGAGAGACCCACATAGGGAGGAACTGAGTCAGTACCGTGCGAGGGCGCCATCTTGGAAGCAGATCCTCTAATCCCATCCAAGCCTTCAGATGACTGCTGCCCTGCCGTCTTCAGAGACCTTGAGACAGAACCATCCAACGAAGGCACTCTCATATTTCTGAACCACAAAGCTATTCATGGCAGAGTCACCAAGTTTTCGAGAGAATTAAATTGACAGAATACTAAAAGTTTTAGAGACTGCCCTTTGGATCAGAAAAAGAAAAAAGGCCTTTGGATCCCCAAAGTCTTTAGGTAGGAAGCAGACTAAGAAGCCTACTCACCACTCAGCTGAAACATTCCCAGATTCCTGACGCACAGAACTGTGTGGGATAATACATGTTTATTTATTTTTAATCTCTAAGTTTGGGTTAATTTGTTACATGACAATTGATAACTAATATGCTTTTCTCCGAGGCACATCTGATCTCATTTCAGCCTCAAAGCAAGCAAACAGAATAAAATGTTCCCCCAAATTTACGAAAAGCCTTGATAACAATTAGTCACCAGAAGTAGTTTTAAACCTGTTTGATCAACAACTACCTATATAAATATGCTTTTGAATGCCCACCCATCAGTGAAAGCCCCAGTCTTCTGATAGCCAGTGAGGAGCAAATTTCCTGACATGACTTTTAGAAATGAGGGACTGACTCTAATGGGCTGGTTTCCAAAAGCATCACTACTGAAGGAAGTTGTTTTTCATCAATAGAACAGGCTTAAAACTGGTTCTGATGGCTACTTTTTACCACAGCTATAGAACAAGACATGTTTTCCTAAGTTGGTGAAACCATTTTGTACTCTCAACTCATGGCGGGGGTGGGGGATTGGTGGGCGGTTTTTTTGGGGTTTTTTTTGTAAGTAAGTAATCTCTATGCCCAATGTGGGGCTTGAGATCAAGTGTTCATGCTCTACCAACTGAGCCAGCCAAACGCCCCTCAAATCATGTTTTGAGGTGAATCAGGGACAGTTACCTGTTTTCCATGTAGACGCTGGCTGAGCACCTGTCTAAAAATAGCTGTTCCAGAAGCAGGGAATAGACCCCTAAGGTGAATTACCACGAGCTCACCAATTTTTTATATTTCATGCTCCCTCTAAAGGATTTTAATAACATCTCCGTTCTTGCTTACGGGCAGAATTGTTCCTTCCACCACCCTGTCAGCTGACAAGATAGTCATGTTTGTACATTCCCAGGGGACACCAATGTTCCTCTTGGCTCCTATTTTCTTTGTTGTTCTGTCCTAGGTTCCAGATACTCTTCCTGTTAACTACCACTAGTCTCTTTCATTGTGACCACCTAAAACAGGAGGATTAAAACCCCTGTGAGAAATAAGCCCGCTGACTCAGTCAAATGAGAGATGTGGAGACTCAGAACACAGTGAAGCGAGACTTTAATCAATGTTCTTGCAAGAGCAGGTGTCTGATGGACAGGCACACTTGGGACAGTTATAGCAGACAATTTGTCTCCTAGCGTGAAGCCCCTCCCCTGACTCTTTACTTGGAAGTCGCTTATGCCTGTGTAAGGCAAAAAGTACTCTGACTGAGGGGCACCTAGATGGCTCAGTCGCGTAAGCGTCCGACTTCAGCTCAGGTCATGATCTTGCAGTTTGTGGGTTTGAGCCCTGCATCAGGCTCTGTGCTGACAGTTACGAGCCTGGAGCCTGCTTCAGGTTCTGTCTCCCTCTCTCTCTGCCCCTCCCCCATGCATGCTCTGTCTCCCTATCTCTCCAAAATAAATAAAACATTAAAAAGAAAAATACTGTTGTCCATAAAATTTTTAACCTCCTCCTTGTGCTGTTTGCACAGGCTGCAGTGAGTGATACCTCCATGACATCTCCCCCTTCAGGGCTTCTGGACTCTATTTTACATGCAGCTTCTTTTATTTATGGTCACACTCTCAAGCTCTGAGATTTGTACCTTCGGGTAAGTATAAAGTGTTATGCTCAGAGGTCTCCCACATCATCGAATTACCTTGGTATTGATGTGGTTTGAAGAGTTGGGGTTCCAACCTGATGGCCAAGAAAGAATTCTTGAGATGTCTTTGGTGCAAAAACATGGTTTTATTAAAGCACCAAGACAGGAAACATGGGCAGAAAGAGCTACCCCAGGATTTTGAGGAGTGACTGACTATATACTTCAGAGTTGGGAGAGGTAAAGGCAAGGGAAGTTTCCAAAAGGACTTGTATATTCTAAAAAAGTCTCACAGGATCCTGGAGCTCTGGGTATTGTCAAGCTGAGGTTTTCTTTCCCTCTAGCAAAGCACTAATATTAAGACAGTTAGGAATTCCTGAAAGAAATGTCATACTCTGCCTGCCCCAAGTCTTAGTGGGCTGCGGGTTCTACCGCAACTTAATGTTATCTACCACTTCCTTCTGCCTTTGTTTCCCACATCAGTATGACTACTGAGCTACTGAGCATCAGTCTTACTAGAGGACTTGCACCAGGAAAAACATTTTTATATTAAATGCAGACTCTTAGAAAATGGGATTCAAAATTCACAAACATTTTTAATAACAAACCTCTAGCCTTAGGGAAAGCCACACATAGCTTAACTTTCCAGTCCTTCCTGGCTGGATGTCTACTCTCTTCTGCACTGAGGCTACTTTGGTAGGATAGCACTGTTTGATCTTTTTGAAATAATTAAGGCAAACATAGATACTCATTAAGGATATATTAATATTCTAATGATGGTGTTCTTTGACTTCTGGATCTATTTATCTCTGGAAGCCATTGTACCCTGGATTTCTCCGGTCTTAGGTGTGTAATCTAAAAAAAGTTTACAGTCCATCCATTTGCATGCATAAGATTGTGAAGATAATGATGCTTTTTCTATTTAAACAGCCTCCCCTGCCCCAGGGGAAGTCAGGCTGTGAGGAGTTACCATAATCTTCCAGTTATACCCCTGGACACCTTCAGTTCTGTTACTGAGCACCTTCATTGTCCTAGTCCTGGCCAATGTGTTTCAGACACCAAGGTAATTAGGACTAAGTATCTGCAATCCAGTGGAGAGACTGAGAAGAAAATTAAAGGAGAACCTCGGTGAGAGCACATTAAGGCAGAGCTACTTTCTGGGAAGGTAGTTCAGCCTTTGGGGGAAAAAGCCATTCCATTGGCCTTAAGATGCATCCAAGTTTTATAAACATTAAGATGAGGGGAAAATGTGTGTTTTGACATTTGAAGAAATGATACAAAGTTGGCACTGTCACATGATAATATCAAAGATGAATAATTTTAAGACAGGAGATTTGCTTCAAGTTGAGTGGTACTTAGAGCCTAGTTAGTGCTGTCTCTCTCTCCTAGAAATTAAAAAAAAAAAAAAGTGCATGTGAATATTCTGGGTAATAAAGGAAGAAGAAATAAGATAAATGGAATGTCACCATTTTGTAACTCCTGATGAATTAGTGGGTCTAGCCAATGATCATCAATGACTATACCAATTTTATAAGAAACGGCCAAATTGCCATTAGGTGCCTTCACATGGTAGTACAAAATGCCCTCTATAACGTTGTCTGGCCAAAACAACCAACCAAAAACATTCCAACATGAATCTTATCAAGCCTATTTAGCTACCAATTTAGAGGAAACACATGGTTCAGAGAAACACCCTACAGGAATGCAATTAGCAAAATCTAGGTCATGGGAATCTGCAGGATAAATGACCTGCCTTCTTTAACAAAGAAATGGGAAAGGAAAATTTTGGAAGGCAAGCATATAGCCCTGCACTGTCCAATAGAGTAGTCAGTAGCCATGTATGGCTATTTTAAAATTGGTTAGAATTCAATTTAAAAAAAAAAAAGCAATTCCCCAGTTTATGAGCATCATTTCTAGTGCAATGCAGAAATTCTAATGGATGGCACCACTATAGACAAACAAGTATAGTATCTGTGTGCACTGCATAGACCTTATTTGGATCTCAATTCTAGAAGATAGACTTTAAATTGCTAAACAGAAATTTTAACTGACTGGACATTTGATGATATTAAATAATTGGTTTTTAAAATATTTATTTATTTTGAGAGATTGCAGGGAGGGGCACTGGACATTTGATGATATTAAATAATTGGTTTTTAAAATATTTATTTATTTTGAGAGATTGCAGGGAGGGGCAGTGAGTGAGAGAGAGAGAGAGAGAGAGAGAGGATCCCAAGCAGGCTCCACGCTGTCAGCACAGAGTCTAACGCAGGGCTCAATCCCACCAACCATGGGGTCATGACCTGAAGAGGCATCTAGAGTTGGATGCTCAGTCGACTGAGCTACCCAGGTGCCCCAAGAATTGTTTTTTAAAAATGATGTGTCATGGGTGCCTCAGTGGCTCAGTTGGTTAAGTGTCTAACTCTTGATTTTGGCTCAGGTCATGATCTCACAGGTTCATGAATCTGGAATGGAGCTCTGCGCTGTCAGCACAGAGCCTGTTTGGGATTCTCTTCTCTCTCTCTGCCCCTTCCCCTGTGTCTGCTCTCTCGCTCTCTCTCTCAATATAAATAAACTTTACAAAGAAACTCTTTTTAAAAAATGAAGTGTGATGATGATATTGTGGCCATTTTTTTTTTAAGAGAGAGAACGCATAATGTGTGCACAAGCACAGGAGGTGCAAAGAGAGAATCTTAAGCAGGCTCCATGCTCAGCATAGAACCTGACTTGGAGCTTGATCCATGAGCCTTAGATCAAGACCTGAGCTGAAATCAAGAGTCAGACACTCAACCAACTGAGCCACCCAGATGCCCCTGTGGTCATTTTTTTTTTTTTAAAGAGCCCTTATATGTAAGAGGTACATACTGAAATAGTTAGATAAAATGGTGTCTGAGATTTGCTCCTAAGTAAATTGGCTATGAATACTTTCATTACTGTTGAAACTGTGAAAGGAGCAGTGAAAGTTCATTAAAATTGTTCTCTGTCTTTCCTACAGGTTTGCCTCTTTCTATAATAAAAAAGTTATCCATTTATAGATGTTTGAAACAGTTTGTAATGACATGTTTTTGAGTTTCTGTTTTTGTTTTTGTTTGTTGTTATTGTTTTAAAACGCATATGGGCACCTAGTAGCCTCAATATGACAACAGGGAATTTGCTAATTTTCCCCTCTTTAGTACCAGCACCGAAAGCACTTCTCTTCTCCTAAGGGTTCAGTGCACCCAAAACAGAGGCCAGTGTCTTCTTTTTTTTTTTTTTTTAATTTTTTTTAAATGTTTTATTTATTTCTAGCAGAGAGAGAGAGAGAGAGAACATGCGCAGGGGAGGGTCAGAGAGAGAGGGAGTCACAGACTGAAACAGGCTCCAGGCTCTGAGCTGGCAGTCAGCACAGAGCCCGATGCGGGGCTCGAACCCACGAACCGCGAGATCATGATCTGAGCTAAAGTCAGACGCTTAACCGACTAAGCCACCCGGGCGCCCCCCAATCAGTGTCTTCTTTAAAAGATGTTATATAGACTCTTCTCTCTCCCCACCTCTCTTTACCCGGAGAACAGAAAGAGAAGAGAGAATCTTAAGAATAGAAAAGCGTGCACCCTCTCTACTGGCCTCCCAGAATGTGATAGGACAGATCCCAGGAATTTTCTGGGATTCTGGGCCAACAAGGAGCCAGGAGATAGGTGCCCTTTATAGAATAATACCATGGTAGACATGGTTGGTGATGTTGTGCCATCTTTGAGGAGCTTCCTGAAAGTGGCAGTCATCCCTTTGAGTATAGTTGTAATGCAGGACTCGGCAGCTAGAAGCCTGGAGTACTGGTCCCAGCCATCCAAATCACCATCTTTGGTGGGAGTGACAGTAGTTTTTAATTCCCATTTATCTATAGGGCTCCCTTACCCAACTTCCTTTTACTCAGCATCTTCTAGCTACGCTGATGGGTTTTGCATGACATTATAAGGTTGTGTAAATGACAAAAATATTATTGCAACACAAATAAAATTTTATTTTTATAAATCCCATCTTTTGAGAGTATTTCTGCAGCACTCCCAAAATACAATGTTATGAGAAGTAAAGGGAGGAGAAGGCTTCTGCCAAGTTGAGAATCATTTCCCAGACCCCTTTCCATCTCACCCCACTTGCTTCCTGTTGATGGCTTTGCTTTCCTATTTTATGTGGAACTTATTGACGGAACATCTTTGCATAGCCCCATCCAGGAAGAAGCTCTGTGATGTGTGAGTCGTGAGTTTGCTCAAGCAAGTCAGACTCTTCACAAGGAATAGCTAGACATGAGGACTGGGATGGAAGAGCTGGCACCAGTAGAAGTCCAGGGACAGCTCCCAAGCCCCCACCAGGGCTCTCTGAGGAAGGCCGTGGCTGCTGCCCTCGCCCTGGATGGGGAATCCACAATGGGTCGCCGGAAAAAGAAGAGGAAAGAGTCCCGCCCAGAATCTATCATCATCTACCGGTCAGAAAATGAGAAACTGGATGAGGAGCCTGGGGAATCAGAAGGTGGAGACCGGCCTAAAGAAGAGGAGGGAGAGGACTTCCTAGATTACCCTGCAGATGATGGTAAGTCTCTGGGGCCACTCACTTACTTAAAGCCACAGGAAGGAACAAGGATTCTCCAGAAGATAGACAGGGATTCCCTCAGAGACCTATTTCTTCTTGTTGATACATTTCTTCCCACAATGTTGCTGTCTTCATTCAACAAATGGACAGTATTAAGCATTTACTATATTCTCTTCTCAGCAATATGGAGATCTCTGTCTTTTCTGAGCTCCTAGTGTAATAGAAGAGGCCAATTTATACACAAAAATTAGTAACACAAGGAGACTATGCTAATTATTTAATACATGTAAGAAAAAGAAGCTGATAGTTGACTTTTATAAGAATCAGGAAAATGCAAATTACAACAGCAATAAGTTATGATATTCCTTTACACACAGGTTGGCCAAAAGTCTGGTAAAATATGATAACATCAATCTGAGAAAATTGATATGTTCTCATATACCTCAAAGAGAAATGGAATATGCTTTACCCACATTGTAGGGAAGTTCCAAATATGTGTATCTTATGTTATAGAAATTCTTAGTATCTAACCCATGAAACTTAAGCCCATAGGCATAAGGATGCATGTATAAGAATGTCTGTTGCTACTAATGAAGGCATGGAGTGTCCGGATTAAGCATCACCATTCAGCAATAGACAGATGAGGTATATCTCTTTGTGTAGATGCATTGATCTCTAAGACATAGGCCCACAGTGGACAAGACAAGCAATGTCCCTGCTCTCATGCAGTTTACCTTCTAGTCAAGGGAAGACAGACAGTGAACAAGTCAGTAAATAAAAGGTAATTTCAGGGAGTAGTAGGAGTTGCAAAGACAGTCAGCCATGGCGATGGTGGAGGGTATGGGGGGAGAGATTGCATGGCTGTGCAAGGGCCTCTGAGAGGTGACATTTGAGCTGAAACTAAGGAGCCGGCTATGAAATGGTCTTGGGCAGAGCTTGGGGCTATGAAATGGTCTTGGGCAGAGCTTGGAGGGGGAGTGGCAGGGGCAAAGTCCCTATGATGAGAGCACCACTGGCCCATTTAGAGAATGGAACATTTTCTGTGTAGGGAGTATAGGGAACTATGGCGGACGGGCAGAGGTGTTTAAGGGGATCATGTTGGGCCTTGCAATCACAACAAAGAGTTTGGGATTTATTAAAAGTGTAAGGGGAAGTCAGGGTAGGACTTTTAGGCAAAGGAAACTATCATCTCATTTATATTTCTAAACAACCACTCTGGCTTCTCTATAAAGAGTAGATTATAAAGGGTCAGAGAGGAAGCTGATGAGAAACTGTCATATCACTGCAGCCACAATAGCACTAACACAGAGGCCAGGACCACGGTGACAGCGGGAGAGAGAAATAGGGAAAAGAGGCTGGATTCGGAGTGCAATGTGGAACTTGCTAAAGGATCAGAGGCAGGTAGTGAGAGATGGGGAGGAGTCAGCAGTGACTCCACAGAAAGGCAGGTGGTAGTGTCATTTACTGAGATGAGAGAGACTGTGAAATCCTTAGGTTCTCGGGGAACAGTACAACCCTTCTATCTGGATAGTCAGAGTCTCAGCCACTCTCCAGGGACCTGCTCTTTAGTCAGATCCATTCTGTCCCCTCTTCCAGCCATGGAGCAAGAAGTCCCGCCCATACTACTCCTACCTCTGATTCTAGACTACTTTCACATATGAAGGACCACAGACTTCCCTGTTTCAATATCTCCAGCCTTACTCCAGGATGGACGGCCTGGCTCCAGTGTCTCTAGATGGTGGTGGTGGTGTGTGAATGTATGTATGTGGAGGGTGGACATGTGTGATACAGATGGTGTATGGGTGGTATGTGTGTGTGTACAGAGCTTGGATATGAGTGCTGAGATGTCCATGGGCATGTGAGGAAGCCTCTTTTCGTGGAAACATAGAGACAGGGCTGGGAAGGGAAGGAGTAGACAGCCCATCAGTGTACACAGAGTGCCATCTTCACACACGCTAGTGGGTGCTCACAGGCAGTATTTTCATTGCACTTATCAACTAGAAATAAGATCCTTATAGTGTCTGTGGCAGAGTTCCTCACACCCTTTCATATCACAGAGACTGTGCCAAGATTGAGGCCCAGAAAAGTGGGGAGAGAACATGAAAAGCAAGTTAACTTGCTTTGCAGTTTTCTCAGGGCCCACGTGTGTGGAGGGAGAGTTCACTGGGGGAGAACTAAGACCAGTGGTCACCTTCCTGAGGGAGATCCACTCAGTCCATCACTGAATCACTGACCCCGAACTGTGCCAGGTGCTATAAAAACATGAACTCTTGTACTCAGCCCCCACATCAGGAGATGACACTGTCATCTGACCTTGACTTCATCTCCTTAATACCCTGCAGGTATGTGGAACATGCCCTTGGACAGCTGCTATGTCACACTAACTGGGACCATCACACGAGGGAAGAAAAAGGGCCAGATGGTGGACATCCACGTCACATTGACAGAGAAGGAGCTGCAAGAATTGACCAAGCCAAAAGGGTCATCAAGAGAAATAACACCTGAAGACAGAAAGGCCTGCCAAATGGGAGCTGACCGTGGGCCCCACGTGGTCCTCTGGACGCTGGTCTGTCTGCCTGTGGTCTTTATCCTCTCCTTCGTTGTCTCGTTCTACTACGGCACGATCACCTGGTACAACATTTTCCTCGTGTACAACGAGGAGAGGACTTTCTGGCACAAGATCTCATGTTGCCCTTGCCTCATCCTCTTCTATCCAGTGCTCATCATGGCCATGGCCTCTTCGTTGGGCCTCTATGCTGCTGTGGTCCAGCTCTCATGGTCCTGGGGAGCATGGTGGCAAGCTGCCCGGGACATGGAGAAAGGCTTCTGTGGCTGGCTTTGCAGCAAGCTGGGTCTGGAGGACTGTTCTCCCTACAGCATCGTAGAGTTGCTTGAATCTGATAATATCTCAGGCACTCTCTCCAACAAGGACCCCAACCAGGAAGTAGAAACTTCCGCTGTCTAAACTTCCAACAACTTATTTCCTTCTGTGATCCCAACAGCCTATATATCATCTTCCAATTCCAGAAGACTTGTTCTTTAAATTAACCCCCTACCCCTTTCAGTTCTGGAAAATTCTAGCCCACACTCTTCTGTCATACCATCTTGATGGTTCCAGGAGGGCAGGAAACAGAAAAGCAATTTATGCCAAAGCAATCCAGCCATGGATGAATTCTTCTCATTCCTTGCCCTTAAATGACCATTTATCTGGGACAGGAAGCTTAGTTGTGTGAAAGTTCCGGAGCTTGAAGATGTTATTGGTGCCTGGAACCAAGGGGAGTATGTGACTAAAGGTGACAGGGAGAAAAAGGAGGCTCCAGGGAGAACAAATTCACTGAAAAGATAATGTAGGATGGAGGGAAACAGGAAGCTGGGCTACCACAGTGTAGCAGAGGTAGTGTAGTAAATATCTGTGTGTATCACTTAGATTTTGACTTAGTGGTGTATAATTAAAATCCTAAAATATCAGTGGTTTAAATAAGATAGAAGTTTCTTTCTTTCTTGTGCAGAGGAAGCCTGGAGGCACACCATCAGGGGACCTGATGAAGTCATCCAAATCCCAGGCATTATTCCCCTACCATTAGTAGAAGGTAGCCCTCTCTGTCCTTATTTTCAACACCTCTGTGCTGCCTACATCTCCAGCCATCACATCCACCTCTCTGGCAGAACAGAGGAAAGGGCAAAGAAGTACACATCTTCCCTGTTTAAGGAGACTTCCCTGAAGTGTCTCTCAACACTTCTTAGATTTCATTGGCCAGACCTTAGTCACATGACTTCACAAGCAAAAGAGACTGGAAAATGTAGTCTTCTGGTTGGGCAGCTATATTCTAGGCTAAATTTTGGGGTTCTGCTAATGTAAGCAAAAAAAAAAAAGAAACATGGCTATTTTGGTAGGCATGAACAAATCTCTGCTGCACAGTAATTATTTAAATATATCCAGATCCCAAACTGCTAATATAGTTTTATTTATTTATTTATTTATTTATTTATTTAGGCCTGAATGTTCCTCAGAGAATTTATACGTAGATACTAGGTATATATACTATGTATATGCTATAAATAGATATTAGCAGCTCATGTACTTTGCAACTAGTCTGTAATGTCATGTGTTTTTAGGGGTTTTAGAAAGGAAGAGTGGAGAGTTGAATGCAATTTGTAGCATAACTTTTTTCCTGCTAGTGAAGGCAGGACTGGGTAGTGACATTTAATCTAATCCACATATTCAAGACTGTGTAGGGAGGGACTGAAAACTTCCTCCAACAGGTCTCAGTAGCCCTAAGCATGTAGAAGACAGGGTTAGCTTTCTGTTCTTTGGCAAGACCTCACTTACAGCCTCACTCACTCAGACCTTTCTAAAGTTTAAGGAACAGTATCTTCCCACTGAGAAGCTTGTGTCCTCCTGGCCACTAGTGGGTGTAAGACAGATGAATCCAGATTGATAAAATCTGAACTTTTTTCCTTTTTTAAAAAAAATGTATTTATTTTGAGAGAGAGAGAGAGAGCGAGCATGGGAGGGGTAGAGAGAAAAGAGAGAGAGAGAGAATCCAAAGCAGGCTCTGCTTTGTCAGCACGGAGCTCCACTTGGGGCTCGAACCCATGAACCTTGAGATAATGACCTCAGCCAGCATCAAGAGTTGGATACCTAACCAACTGAGCCACCCAGGTCCCACAAACGTTTTTCTTTTTCCTTTTTAAATTCATTCCTGAGGCTGTCTTTCTAATTTCAAAGAACTGAATCCCAAGAGGTCAAGCAGAGTTGGGAGGTTTGGATCCTCGCAAGAACGGCTGGTGCCCATTTTCTGTTCACATCTCAGGAAGAAGCTGTGGAAATACCTGCTGTGAATCAAACCAGATGAGTCAGTAGTGCCCTCCCACGGAAGGCCCGGGACGCTCGCCTAATGTATGGGGAATGCCACCTCCAGAGGAACCTCCTCTAAAAACAACAACCAAAACTTAGTTTCACACAAAACAAAACTCTGCCTGGCATTTTTGAACATAACCTTGGTGCTCTCTGGTGCTTTTGCAGAAGTGTAAATAATTGACATGAAGAAAAAGAAAATAAAAATAAAATTAAATTAACATTTGTTCACATGGCCTTTGAATTTCTCTAAAATGGTTCTGAGTGCTGCAGCTTGCAGAAAAAAGATGAGCGTGGTAGGTGTCCTATATATGTATAGGGATCTTAATACGGATCCTTAGGTCTTGAATCTTTCCACAAATTTATGGGGTTCCATTTAGGTGGAATGTGTTACACAGATCACATATTTACCTAAGCCTCCATTAGGAAGTTGCAACCACATTTGTCACATTTTTTTCTGGGATTAGGGAAACCAATGGCCAAGGCCAAACATAATCATGATTAGGACTAGGGTGTGGTGGCCGTGGAGGAACGGAGGAGGATGGGGTGAAGGTGAGGCTCAAGGGATTCTTAGATGAAGTGGACATGGCCTTCATCCTAGTTAGGCTGACAACGTAGCAAAAAGAAATAGGCTTATAAACTGAAATCATTCAAAATGGGCTCTAATGAGGTTTGTAAAAGCCTAGACTAGAGGCAGAAAAACTTAAATAAATCTAAATTAATCTCATCTTTGCTGTCAGCACATACCTAGAGAATAAATACCATACAGGAACATTCTGTTAGTTCATAGTTAATCTAATCTTCATGGTGAACATTAAGAAAGAAGACTATGCTTTCCAACTGCTTTCAGCCATAATTCACTGAGCTGGGTAAACACAACTGATCCAGCATGACGATATGGCTATTTCTAAACCATCTTGTCTATTGACATTAAGCAACACTTTTATATCAGTTCAAGTCCAAGAGGGAATAAAACTCTTAGCCTCCTTTTTTAAGTATGTTTATTTATTTGGGGGGCGGGGGAGAATGAATAGGGGAGAGATAGAGAGTGAGGGAAAGAGAGAATCCCAAGCAGGCTCCATGCTAACAGCGAGAAGCCTGACTCAGGGCTCAAACTCACAACCATGAGATCATGACCTGAGCTGAAACCAAGAGTTAGAAGCTTAACTGACGGAGCCACCCAGGCACCCTGCCAGGATTTTCAATAAAACAAGATGCTAACTTTTAAAGTTTAGATGACCTGAAAGTTACATTGTGCCCTTGATGCCCATCCAGGACTTAAGTTTTGCAGTGCTGCTAAAGCATCCTTCCCTCCCCTCTCCCCTCCACCCCTTAGATGCAAACAAGCAGAAATACCAGAATCTCTTTTATTTCTCCCAGGAAAGGAACCTGTACTAGAGATTATGTGGGTGTGAGAGAGTGGGGAAGAGAGAGGAAGAGGAAAGAGAAAGAAATAGAAACTACATACAAGGCAAAGCACAGACATTGTTGATACAAAATGAACAAACCTTTCAGAATCTTTAAAAGTAGGAAAGACTTTTATTTGAGCCCAAATGAGGACAGCTGCCCAGGAAACATGCTCTTTGGAGGATGAACAGTTTTTACAGGGTTATGTACTTTAAGGCACAAACCACCAGCTTCACTGCAAAGGGATGCAGGGAGTACTAGTATTGATCGATAAGTCAAGGACAAGATGGTTACTGTCATTCACAAAGCAGATGTACAACGTACACATGGCAGCGCATAAATCAGTCTTTTGATTTGAATGAAGGTCATGTACAGTCATGGTGACTTAGAAATCTAAAATGCTTCCTTTGTATATCAGGCCTTTGCAGAGTTTTACTCTCATCAACATGAAGCTTACAAATTTGCTTCACTATAATGAATTTCCAGTAATGCTATTTACTCGTAACATAGAAAAATTTTTTAAAAATAATACTTGAGTTTTAAAAGAACTCCTTGGTGGGGCGCCTGGGTGGCTTAGTCGGTTAAGCGTCCGACTTTCGCTTAGGTCATGATCTCGCGGTTCGTGGGTTCGAGCCCCGCGTCGGGCTCTGTGCTGACTGCCAGCTCAGAGCCTGGAGCCTCTTTCGGTCTGTGACTCCCTCTCTCTCTGACCCTCCCCTGCTCACGCTGTCTCTCTCTCTCCTAGAAATAAATAAAACATAAAAAAATTAAAAAAATAAATAAATAAAAGAACTCCTTGGGTTTGAATCAAAAGCTTGAAGTGATGTGGTGTGGGCTCTGGTCAAGAGTGAGCTGTTTTCAGTGCAAAAAGGTGTTTTTATTAAAGCACAGGGACCAGACGCGTGGGCAGAAAAAGCTTGGGATTATGAGGAGCAATTGATTATACACTTTTAAGTTGGGGTGGGGGGTAGGTGGGTGAAGACAAAGGAATATTCTAAAATGGATTTTCATATATTAAAGAAGACTTACAGGATCTCAGAGGTCTGGCTATTGTCAAGCTACAGTTGCTTTTTGCCTCTATCCCAGCACGAACAGTAAGGCTGTTGTGAGTTCCTTGAGGAATGTGATCCTCTGCCTGTCTCAAGAGTTTGTCAATGGCCTGCAAGTCGTAAGGAAATTTAATTTTACTTACATTTCTTTTGCCTTTTGTTCTCCTCATCATGAAGAGCCTCCGCGGGCTCTATGAGCACACTCTGAAAACCTCTGACTCTACTGGCTTCAGTGCATTTATAACATTGTCTCCTTCCAGGCCTTTCCTTCCTCATGGTATCTGTATCTTTTCAGCTTTAGTGTCGCCTTATCCCAATTTGCAAGAGGGAGAGAATCTGGTTGGATTTGATTCCCCAGTTTGGACATAAGTTTGCAGCTACTGTGCAGATTGCTGGATCCTTTGTCCAATCAATCACCTCTCAGCTGGTTGGTCATTTGGTATAGAAAATAGCTGTTTCGGGGCAAGGTTAGGCTTGGGCCTGCCTCCGTCAAAGCAAGCTGGGCAGTTTCTTTTAAAAGGAGAAGTAAGCATGTCAGAAAGTGTGACTGATAGCCCCCAGGTCTTGAACACCTCCCTAGATTCGCTTCCGGAATTAAACCTCACCTCCTCCCTTCCAAGCCAGCAACACTTGACACTATTTGGAAATCCTTAGCAAGTGCTATTTCCTGCCTCCCTGACTGTGCACATCCCATTTCCTCTGCAAAGGAAGGAATCAATCCCACTACTGATTGCCTGGAAATCTTCCTTCAGTACTTGGTTCCAAAGCCATCGCTTTGTGAAGTCTTTCATTATCCCCCCATTTGGAAAAATACACACACACACACACCCCCAACAGGCTTTTAGAGAAGCTAGGTGGCTTTCTGGAGTCATACTCTTCCTACTCAAAGACCTCGAATTCCAGAACTCTCACACTAACTGCTGCAGGGATTAATCTCAATAATGGGAAAGGGAAGCGAATCTTTCGCAGAAGCGATTCGTCTTAATCGAATTCTAAAAACCTGAGCAGCCGCAAACCCAAAAGCACTCACCAGGAAGGGACACGGAGTATCTACGCATGCTCTGAACGTCAGCACGCAGTTCCCCCGCCCCTTCCAGGCTACTTGGGTTGCGGCTCTTCTTACGACGCTCAGGCTCTGATGCAGCCGGACCTTTGCAGCGGCGCACGCGGTTCCCGCCCGGAAGAGGCGGCTGAGGCACCTGCGCGCGGACAACATGGCGCGGTCCAGAAGTAAGGTACACAGAGATGGCTTTGGGGTTTGCTGGTTCAGGGCATCCGCAGAGGGTGGCTCGGAAGCAGGAATCATGGGATCACCGCGGTGCGGAGGAGTGAGGAAAGAAGGGGTGATCGCGACGGGCCACAGTCGGATCTCGAGGGCCGGCCCAAAGGATGCGCTGAGAAAAGCTTGGGATTTGGAGTCAGAAGACCAGGATTTGAGCCTCGCCCACTCCCCACTCCGCCTCCTCTCACTTCTTTCTCATCATCTCACCCCACCTCTTTCCCCACCCTCCTTTCTTAGTCCCCTCTTCTCCATTACTTTTTCCAACTCCTCCATTTCTGAGTCTCAGTTTTTATAAAATCTATATGAGAATGAAAAAGTTAGTCTTGATAAGCACCTACCCACAGACTTATACAGAAGGTCAGAGAGGGTCTGTGAGTAAAATACGTAACTTAAAATGTAAACCGTCATGTTATTACGTCTGTAATAGTCTTTCACATTTATCTAAAGCTTACCCTGTAAGGCACTGAGGTAAAAGCTTTATTTTTATCCCATGTAATCTTCACAACAAGCCCACGAGGTGAGAACTCTTACCCCCAGTAACGAGTAAACTGAGGCAGTTTACGGTCGAGTAAACTGAGGCATAAAGAAAGCAAAAATGATTAGCCCAAGGTTATCTAGTCCCTAAGAGGTGGAATTCATATGTGAACCCAGCCTGCCTGGTTTCAGAACCCTATCTGTGTTGCGAGGAGCCTGGGACCCTCAGTGTCCCAGATTAATAATAGACATTATGATGAGTTTTTTAAATGATTTTTTTCAATATAGGCAGAGTGGAGGTTGTCTCTGATTGATCACTAGAGGGAGATGTGTTCCAGCGAATTGTTCGTCCATCCAACCATCCTTCACTAGGCATCCGGTATGCAGATAAAAATAGGAGTTTCAGCACCTGATCCCTAGTCCCCTTAACTCCCCATTGGAAAAATGTTGAATAAAGCGATTATGAACAATCTGATGCCACTTACCTTTTTGTTCCCCCTCTTTAAGCTGCTGAAAATATTGCAGCCTAGTGGAACAACTGTGTATGAGAGGTGGTCTTGCAGCAAAATTCTAATAGTCTGTATTGTTTCCATGCGTAAATAGAGTTACTATGCTGCTCAGTTTCCCAAAGGTTTTCTTACTGTCTGCCAGAAAGGAAGTTGAATGTTAGACAGAACTTCTTCTGGTTCCAGAAGGAAGTTCCATATTTTGAAACCCTTTGATGCCAGTTTTTTGGGACACTTGATTCCTAGTAAAAAAAAACCTTTTAGTCCTCTAACATAAGAGTTTTCTGGTTTAAAAATAGCTTTTATTAATGTGTATTAGATAAATGCAGCTACATATTTTGGGACTCTTAAATTTTTTAAGATTCTTATAATCAGGGCATTGAAACTTATGGGGTGTAAATTTTGTTGTTCTCAAAGGAATTTTGTAGTTTATTACTACTCTTTCTTCAAACATAATGTCTTTACTCTAGAAATCTCTTAATATTCGTGCATTTGTGTTCAGTGCTTTGTAAACTAGGGAAAAGCTTAACTAGTCTTTCCTTTCCATGTGTTGCCTGAGATATAACCAAATTTAGAAATCCTCTATAACTTCTCTGATAGGAACTCATCCACGTTTTTCTAACACTTCTGTGATCAGGAAATCACTGCTTCAGAAAACAGTGGTTCTTTTATCCATCACTTCTTAATGTTATTTTTCCTCTTTGTGTAGAGTCAAACCAGTCTTCCCGTAACTGCCATATGTTGATCCTATTCTCTCTCTCTCTCTGACCAATTCTTTTATAGCAGATGCCAAATATTTGGGAGTAACTATCGTGTTCTCCTAAATCTTCTGATCTGGCCCAGATACATAGTTTTTTCAAACTGTTCCTCATTCCTCACATCACATGTTCTCTAGATCCTTTCCTAATCTGCTTATTTCATGTTCTGTTGTAATTAGTATTTATTATCTTATGATGAGAATGCTCACAGTTTGTCAAATGTGGTCTGATCAATACAAAGCACAGGTGAGACTGTCATTGTTAAAGATTGTTAACTCTGGATAAAACTTTGGATCTCATCGAGTTCAACAACTGTTTCCTGCCTCTGTGAATTAACAGTGAGGTTTTAAGTGGCATTACCAAGGACTCAGAGCTAATTTGCAATGATGGTAGGACCAGATATCAGGTCTCCAGATTGCTAATCTAGTCTTTTTTCACCATAGAACTTTGTTTTCTTTCTTTGAATTCAGTACACTGTTGATACAACCTAAAATATTTTGGAGGATGGAATGAGATAGATGTGGTAGTGCTGTAGCCATGTCATATTGGTGACTCATTTCCATAATCCACCACTGAAATTGTGAGTTGCTATTTGTTCAGATCTCTTTCAGCTCATATTCAGTTGAATTCTGGATGTCAAACATAGAATTTTACATGTAACCATTTTATTTTAGTTTATTTGCCCTATTAAGCCTCTGTATATGTGATTGCTATCTAATGACTAGGTGTCTTTATTTATGTGGTCCCCTCTACCTGTAACTCTCCTTATTCACATGATTAGCTCCCAAACATTGTTTAAGACCCACCCCAAAATCACATCGAGAAGCTTCTTCTGCTTCCTTACCCTTCCTCTATCCCCTCCACCAGTCTTGGATAGATGTTTCTCCTGCGTACTCTCTTAGTGCCTACTGCATACCTCTGTCATGGAATATTATGCTGGTATTACTTATTTATGTGTCTTTGTCCCCCACCAGAATAGATTTGGTATCTTAGTCTTCATTCTAGATCTCTAGTCCACAAACTGATTTAAGTTGTTGGGGTGTATCATTTTGGTACATAAAGATTGTAGCAGTCACCTGTTGCCACAAAAATGGCAAAAACAAAAACAAAAAAACCAAAAAACTATCCACAAATCAGTGACTTACAGAATGAGCATCTGTTCTTTGTTCTCATATTGTGGTTCTGCAAATCAACTGCAATATGTCTGATGTATTTTGGGCTCAGCTGGGCTGCGCTTAGCTCTGGCCTATGGGTTTTCAGATTTGCTTCCCAAATCTTGGGCTCAGGCCAAAGGAGAAGCAGCTTTCAGATAGCATGCTCCTATCCTGGCTTTCTTTTCTTTTTTTTTTTTTTTTTTTAATAAGTAAGCTCCATACCCAGTGTGAAGCCCAACAGAGGGCTTGAACTCAGAACCCTGAGATCAAAACCTGAGCTGAGATAGAAAGTTGGAAGCTTAACCAACTGAGCCACCCAGGTGCCCCCTGGCTTTCTAAATAGACTCCATGCACAACATGGGGCTTGAACTCATGACCCCTAGATTAGAAGTCGTATGCTCTACCAACTGAACCAGCCAGGTGCCCCACTTGCTTTCTACCTTTTAGAAAATATTAGGGCGATTTAAAGTTTCTTTATAGTGAACATTTATATGTCTTACATACACTGTCTAAGTAGAACACTCCCCCTCCTTTTGCCGTGCATCCTCGGAGTTCCCTAAAGTACATGTTGTGTGTGAAATAAGCAAAGGACATATCTATGTTTTCTTCTCTTATGACCATTAACATTTTCTCACTCTTTGGAACTTTGTTTCTAGGCAGCTATTGTGCTGTGTATGGATGTGGGGTCTGCCATGAGTAACTCCTTCCCTGGTGAAGAATCCCCCTTTGAACTAGCAAAGAAGGTGATGACCATGTTTGTGCAGCGACAGGTACGTTTCAGACTGGCCTTGAGCTTGTAACTCATGTTTTAACTGCTTATCATCTCTACTTAGTAACACAAGATACCAGCCTACTTATGATGTCCAGCCTCAGTGTTTGTGGGAATCTGAGGAGGATGTTTTATATATACTTTTGTGCAAGTTTAGCTACCACTAGAGCCTGACAAATTTTTCTTCCTTTGTTCTGGCCCCTGCAGTAGAGATGATAGTTTTCATCAGAAACAAGGCAATGTGTAATGTTTAAAAATACAGTTTCTGCAGCCATGTGGTCTGGATTTGATTCTTTGCTCTGCAGTGTCATTTACTAACCTGGTAATGTTGAACAAATCCTATTCCAGTTACCTTTTGCTGGTAACACACTATCCCAAAACTTAATGTCTTAAATGATTTTTTTAAAATCAGTTCTCATGGATTTGGGGATGACTAGATGACTCAGCTGGGTCTCTTGTGGTCTCTTGTGTAGGTCCACTCAGGTGGTGGCTGAGCTAAATCATTCAAGGGCTAAACTGGGCCAGACGTCCCATGGGTAGTAGTTATGACTTCTGGTGGCTGTGAGTTCAGCTGGGGTGGTCCATGTGGTTCCTCAACCTATCCATAAGAGCCTCAACATGGGGCTCTTACATTTGGTTGTTCTACGGAGCTTGGGATTCTCCCAGTGTGGCAGCTGGTCCTAAGAAGGAAAGTCCTAAAAAGGAAATCTTTTTTTTTCCTTCAATTTAACTTTTAGTTAACATACAGCGTAAGATTAGTTTCAAGAATAGACTCATCACTTCCAGACAACGCCTGGTGGTCATCCCAGCCAGTGCCCTCCTTAGTACCCGTCACCCGTCTAGCCCATGCCCCATCTACACTTCGTCAGCCCTCAGTTTGATTTCTATCATTAAGAGTCTCTTGTGATTTGTTTTTTTTTCCCCTCATGTTTCCCCTTCCCGTATGTTCATCTGTTTTGTTTCTTAAATTCCACATCTGAGTGAAATGATACGGTATTTGTCTTTCTCTGATTGACTTATTTCCCTTAGTGTAATACATTCTAGCTATATGCCTGTCATTGCAAATGGCAAGGTTTCATTCTTTTTGATGACTGAGTAATATTCCCTTGTAGATATATATCACATCTTTTTTATCCACTCATCAGTCAGTAGACATTTGGGCTCTCTTCATAGTTTGGCTGTTGTTGATAACGCTGCTATAAATGTTGGGGTGCATGTACCCTTTCAAATCTGTATTTTTGTATCCTTTGAGTAAATACCTAATAGTATAATTGCTGGATCATAGGTAGTTCTGTTTTTAGTTTTTTGAGAAACCTCTGTAGAGCTCACCAGTGTGGCTGCACCAACCCTGCAGGAGCGTTCCTATGAGTGAGTATTCTAAGTGACCTGCTTGTGTGGCTTTTTTATGATCTAGCTTTAGAAACCCCAGAAAGTCATTTCTGCTGTTGTCAGTCAAGCAAGTCACTAAGACCTGCTCACATTCAGAGGGGCGGGGTTGGGAGGTGGATGGTGAATGACACTCCTCTGTTGATTTTTGTCCCTTCTACCTGGTATGACTGCTACTTTTGCTATGTCCACAAAAGTTCTTCATTCACTGGCAACTGCTACTTCTGGACACCTGTTTCTTCTGGGCATTGCCCTTTTCACTATGATATTGACATCCTACCTGTCATCCTACATTTTAACAAATTCTGATGACCTAGATTTCTTAATGTGTGAGGAAGAGAATGCTCTAACTCCATTCCTGGTTATAGTAATTTGTATTAGTTGTATTTCAGTAATGCTGCTGTAGCCCAGTGTATAGATTTTTTTTTTTTTTTTTTTTAAGAAACTGTGCTTCCAGTTTTTATTTTTGGCTCTGCCTGTTCCGTGGCAGTCTGAATCTGGAAGGCTAGGAAACAATACCTGGTGCCAGTCTCATGCTGCACTCAGAATTTCCTTCCCTCTCCTGGCTGAGGTTTTGTTGTGGAGCAGGATTACCTTGCTTTCATATGAATGCATGTCCTGGATGCAAATAGAGTTTTAGCTGACCTGCCTGTGGTGTGCTAGACATGATTAAAGCCCAGCAGCTGGAAGTTTCTCTCCAGCTGGAAATGTATCTGCAATTGTTAACACACTGGGGAACTTACCAGACCAAGCCAGAATGAAGAATGACAGAATTCCATCCTCTGTCTATACAGGACTCTTCCCACTGGTGGAGAAGGCTACCGTTAAGTAGGTGGGAACAAGACTGATGGGGCGCCTGGGTAGCTCAGTCAGTTAAGCGTCCAGCTTCGACTCAGGTCGTGATCTCACAGTTCGTGGGTTCGAGCCTCGCATCGGGCTCTGTGGTGGCAGCTAGCTCAGAGCCTGGAGGCTGTTTCAGATTCTGTATCTCCCTCTCTCGCTTACCCTCCCCTGCTCATACTGTCTCTCTCTCAGTAACAAATAAAAACATTAAAAAAAATTTTTTTAAGACTGTTTTTTTTTGTTAGATCCTGTTTTTTGTTTTTGCATTTTATTATGAAATGTTTCAGGAAGGAGGCAAATACAGAGAATACTGTGATGAAAAGCTGTTTTCCTTTTGTCTAGACTATCTAGTACTCAAATTTTGCCATATTTGGTTGATTTCTTTTTTTCTTCTTTCTTTTTTAAAATGTTTATTTTATATCATATGTTTGCGCATATAGGAGGATTAGGAGGAACTTGATGGAGGAACAAGGGGGAGAAGAAGGGGGGAAATGGTGGGGGAAAGGGAGAGAGGCAAACCATGAGAGACTCTTGAATGCTGACAAAAAGTGAGGACTGATGGATGTGGGGAGGAGGAGGGATGGTCATGGAGGAGGGCACTTGTGGCAATGAGCACTGAGTGTTATGTAGAAACTAATTTGACAATAAACTATTTGTAAAAAAATAAATAAATAAATAAAAAATAAAAAAAAGAAAATTCTCAATTAAAAAAAATAAATAAATAAATAAAATAATAAAATGTTTATTTTAGGGGCACCTGGGTGGCTCAGTCGATTAAGCGTCCAACTTTGGCTCAGGTCACGATCTCATGGTTCGTGGGTTCAAGCCCCACATTGGGCTCTGTACTGATAGCTAGCTCAGAGCCTGGAGCCTATTTCAGATTCTGTATTTCCCTCTCTCTGACCCTCCCCTGCTCAGGCTCATGCTCTCTCTCTCTCTCAGAAATAAATAAAACATTAAAAATTTTTTAATAAAAATAAAAAATAAATAAAATGTTTATTTTAGTAGCTAGAGTGCACCTGCGTGGGAGAGGCAGAAAGAGAGAGGGAGAAAATCTCAACCAGGCTCCATGCTCACTGTGAAGCCCAAGGTCAGATTCAATCCAACAACCATGAGATAATGGTTTTTAATCTTCTGGAAAATCCTTCCAAAAAGAGTAAAAGCTTTTCAAATGATCCATCATTAGTTTTCACTGAAACCAAGAGTCAGATGCTCATCCAACTGAGCCACTCAGATGCCTGTCTTCTTCTTTTTTTCTTAAAAAAACAAAAACAAAACAAAAACCTCTGATAAACTTGCCAGTCCCTGTGTATCCCTTCCCAGTCCTCCTTTTTCCCTTTTTCTTTCCCTCTTTTCCTCAGAATTTTCATAGTCCTTACCATGCATATTTTATACTTTTGGGCATAAGTATATTCATAAATATTTATTGTTGCATGAAGCTTTCAAAATGTGTAATGTTATTACATGGTACATGTAATTCTGTGACTTATTTTTTCTCAACCTTACAAGATTTATTCATACTGAAAAACATGCACAAATCATTCATTTTTTTACTGGGGTGTAATATTTTATCGTGTAAATATTCTGCAGTGTGTTCTTACATTCTGTGGATGGCTGGTGAGTTTCCACTTTTTCTCTGCTAGGAACAGCGCTGACCAAAAGTTTTTGTTCTTGTCTTCTTGAGCACATGTGTAAGAATTTCTCTATGATATATATACTTATGAGTGAAGTTGCTGGGATAGAGGAGATGAACCAGTAATTTTTTTTAATCTTCTGGAAAATCCTTCCAAAAAGAGTAAAAGCTTTTCAAATGATCCATCATTAGTTTTCACTGATAATTAGAGTCTAATTTGGCTGGAAGTCATCAAGAATAGTTAACCACTCTGCCATTCCCCCACCCCTAAATTCTGCTAAAATGAGAGATGGGACCTATGGTCAGTGGAAAAGTCTTCTTAGAACCTGTGAACTGTCATTGTCCCGTGGGCCATTTATCCCAGCCAGCGGACCCAGGGACTTGCCATAGAGAGGTATGGTTATATATTGCTTCTTGAAGGTTAGGTGTCTACTTACTTCCAGGTGTTACCCTATGATTCTTAACCTTCTAACGTTCTTCTCTAGGTGTTTGCTGAGAGCAAGGATGAAATTGCATTAGTCCTTTTTGGTACAGATGGCACTGAGAATGCCCTTGCTGGTAAGGATCAGTATCAGAACATCACAGTGCACAGACACCTGATGCTACCAGATTTTAACTTGCTGGAGGACATCGAAAGCAAAATCCAACCAGGTTCTCAACAAGCTGACTGTATCCTTTTTTCAGCCAGAGAAGACTCTTAAGAAATTTCCTTTAATCTGGGGAATCATAATCCAGTTTGGTGAGGCTTACTAGAGGCCCAGCTCTGAATATATGGGCACTATTGGCTCTGAAGACACAGAGGTGGTGTGTTAGGATTTAATCAGGTTGGGCTGGGTATCTGCAGTCCCCGCCCTCTAGCCACTTATTCCTTCTCTGCACTAGTGATACTGAGTGGTTCGGAGGCACCATAAGGGGAAGATACCAGTGGGTACATTTGTGTATTGATATGTGCAGAAGGTCTGGTGGTGGTGATGGCTGGAAATGTTTGCATGTTCTCTATGGAACATATTTGTAGAAGAATGTAGTATTAGTGTTCTCTGTGCTTTCCTGGATGGAGGGTATTTTTGTGTCAAAAATCAGATCAGTATCTAAACTGAGATTTCCAATTTCTTCCACAAGTGCTATGATTGTAAGTGGTTCCTCTTATTTTTCTAAACAGTAATGCTATCCCTGATCACTGGGAGGTGCTGCTGTGCTAAGAGTGACTTGCAAATGCTACATTATGGCTCAGTTCATATTTAAGAATGGACTCTAATCACCAAAACTGGATTCTAGATACTGTAAAATGACATCATTTTTGTTTCAGTGAATGGGAATATGTTAGATTACCTTGGGCTTATTTTACTTTTCCTAATTATATGTTTCAGGATATATACTGTGATATATATTGTATGTGATTATATGTTAGTGAAATAAACTTTGGAGGAAACACTCTTTGGCAAGTGCTTTTAAATCCTCACAGAGTCAGCCCAGAGTTCACAGTTTCAAGCACTACTGACCTCACTGGAAAAAACTTGCATGTTCTTGGGATAAAGGGACTATTTAGTGACACCTGCCCTTAACTCGCTGAGTCCTGGATGCACTCATTGTGTGCATGGATGTGATTCAACAAGAAACTGTGTAAGTGTCTTCAACTGAAGAGAGATGGAAATGAGCCATTCTGCAAAAATTGTATGTGTTGATGAATATAATACATGTGTGATTCGTTGCTAATCAAGCAGCCTGTTTGTATGGCTAAAGAACTGTTTGATAGAATTCAGTGGTTTAGTTTAGCCTCTCTTTTTTAAGTTTTGAGGAAGGGCTATAGTTTGTGGGAATTTCTCTGGGAGAAATACATGTTTGGCTTATTTCAAGTTCCTTCCTATTTGACTTAATTACCAGAACTTTATAAAACACTAAGTGGTTCAAATTGTTCATAATTTGACTGAAATTAAATGCATGAAACTAATATAAAACCATATGTTAACTGGAAATATTTTTTAAAAATTTTTCCCCTTCATAGTTTATTGTCCAGTTGGTTTCCATATAACACCCAGTCCCAAGTGCCTTCCTCCATGCCCATCACCCCCCTTCCCCTCTCCCTCACACCCATCAGCTCTCAGTTTATTCTCAGCATTCAAGAGTCTCCCATGGTTTGCCTGACTAACTGGAATTAAAATAAGAACCTAAAATTTTTTAAAAAATAAAATAAAATTATAGTATTAAAAAAAAGAAAAGCTCTGGCCAGCTTCCTGATTCATCACTTGTTTAATTGCTGTGCCTTTAAATATGGGTCTTTGAATCTGTATACACCCACCCACTGTTGCTTTACTGTTAGGAAAAACATTTGTACTAAGATCTCAGGTCTAAATTTATATGATCATTTCTCAATCTCTGTACATTTTGTGTACAATCCTGCCACTAGCCCTGTGAGTGGAATCGGACCAGCATGTTTGGAAAGCAAACCCTCAGGAAGGTGAAGTTGTAGTTACTGGGAGAGTGCCTTGTTTATAGTCTGCCTAAGTGGAGGTTGGAAAGAGATCCTTTCTAATCCCAGTGACCACGTCTTTACCTGAAGTTAGAGTTGGGAGATCAGGGATTTAATATTTCCATAATGCGCAAAAATTTTGCCCAAGATGCTAAAAAGTAGGAGTTATAACCACGCTGATTATATGTTTAGTGGAACTTAACTGAGCATCAGTGATATGTGGGGTTCTCGAATGTAATCCCATTTGTTAAGTATATTGAGATTCATTTCTTTGCCTCTTTCTGCCCAGTGACCAAGTGCATTTGAGTTTGTAGGTGATAAATCAGGGGAGTGATTTCTTATCATGATAACTTTCTCTTTTAGAGGAAAGAAGTTTGAGAAGAGGCATATTGAAGTGTTCACTGACCTCAGCAGCCCATTCAGCCAAGATCAGCTGGATACTATAATCCATAACTTGAAGAAATCTGGCATCTCCCTGCAGTTCTTGTAAGATACTAGGATTAACATCTGGAGACCAGTCCTGCACTCATAACGCAGGGAGTGGGGGCCCCTTTCTAAAGTTCTCGGTCCCCATGAGTCTTCTGATTGTGCTCAGAGTCTAAATGTGTCAAATGACTGGTGTCAGCAGATGTTCAGTGAGTACCCTCAGTTCCTGTGAGTTTTCATGACACGGGGATGGAAGTCACAATGACACAGAGGGATTTAGCTCAGTAGCAGATCCTTGGTTCACTCTTCTTGGACTCAAAGAATTGAGGAATCTTTGGAGGATATTCAGTTTACTTTATCCAAACAATTACCAGATTGATGGCTTCTTTTCTTCAACAGTTCCAGAGTACTGTTTTGCAGGCAGTAGATGTTTTTAAGGTAGAGAGAAATGTCAACCTGAGAATCATTTTAAACATACAGAATGCTTATTTTTAACTTTTTTTAAATCCAAAGGATACACACACGTGCATAAGATGTAATTTGCTTGTGTGTATTTAGACACGGGGTATGCAGATTCTGGGTGAAAATGTTCGTAAAATGTTTCATAATTTGTTGCAAGGCAGAGTCCCTCCTTCCCCAGGGTACTTTCTTTATCTTCAATCACTAACAACAAAGTTCTTTTTCACCACACTAATCCTTCCTGCTGCATTTGAAACCTGTTTTTTCTTGTCCTATTTTTGGTGAAAGCAGAGTGATAATATAGGATGTTGACTTATTAGTCTTCTGAGGACACTCATTTTTCAGATGGAGAGCTATACCGGGAAGCCTCCAGCTCAGAATGGTAACCCTTTGCCTTCTTTGAAATGCCTGCCATGGGGAATTAAGAACCTCTCTTGCATGTATGTACCTCTTAAGACTGCTGAGGGGCAGCTCCTTTCTGTAGAACTGAGGAGAAATAGTTCAGAATAACCCATCAAACTGGTACTTGTTAAGATAGTACTTCAGAGAAATTAAGTGCTTTTTAAGTGACACTTCTCATCTTATTGAATTGAGGTTTTTCTCAGTACTTCAAAAGCTCTGCCTTGCTTCTGTTCATAATTTCAGGATGCCTTTACATGTTGAAGCATACTGCACTTCTGTCAATGTCATTGGAAAGGGCTACTTTTTTGTCTGAGTAATACTGTAAAGTGTTAGAAGAGGGAACATAGCCTTACGACTACCTGCTTATTTGACTGGTTGTATTTTTTTTCTTGTATTTGTTCCTGTGCTAAAGATCTCTGACATACAAAGTAGACTTTTTGGTTTTATTGTTTGGTGTATCCCATGGGTGATTATTGTAATTGGAGTAAAGAAAATACCAGCAGGTCCAAGAAGCACTGTGTTCTGAGCAGGCTCATTCCTTCAACCTCATTTTTTGTTTTTACTTTTGGCTACTGAGAAAGTTTATATCTGGTCGAAAGCAGGGTAGAAAGAACTGTTTGTGTAACTTCTTTTTCCAAGATAATTTCCTGATTCTTCATGTTCATGTCACTTTTCCCTTCTTCCAGGTCTGTTTTTTTGTTTTGTTTTGGTTTGGTTTGGTTTTTTTGGTGCAAAAAAACGTGTTTTTATTATAGCACGGGGACGGGATAGTAGGCAGAAAGAGCTACTTCCCTCTTCCAGGTTGATGTTATAGAAGCAGCAACAGCCTGATATAACCTGTGTGCCAAACCCTGCTCCATAGAATCTCTTTATCTGATAGGTCGTGCAGGATGTGCATATCTGTCATGCTGGGTATCTGTAGGCAGAATTAAACAGGAAGCACTATTTTAATGATAGCAGATAAAATGGTAAAGAAATCACCTTAAAATAACCATCCACATAGAGGTGACCAATAGCTGATGTTGAGTGAACTGAAAACGTTGCTGTTTGGGTTTCTGGGGATAGGAACCTTACCCTCTCAGGTGACCAAGTCCTCGCTGCTTCGCTCACTGGCTGTGGCTTGCCCAGATTTTTCCATGCAGCTTCAGCTTCTTTTTAGGAAACAGAGGTAGAAATTTCTATCCACCTTCATGTGGAGGATTAAATGAATTTGTTTACATGAAAACATTTATAAAGTACCATTTAGAGTATTTTCATAAAATGTGTCTGGTTGGTTGATTTTTCAGTTTGTGTATTGATTATTGAATATATCCATGCTGGTAATCCCCATCTAGTAGTTTTAGTCTCATTTCAAACAGAGTGAAACACAGGAACAGAATGGGTTTTACCTATTTCCAGCAATTCACTGATGCCTGTCTGGGAATTCTAGATGTACAGTAATGAAGATAACATTATTTAAGTATATTGTACACATTCTGTCATTTAATCCTTAAAATAGCATTGAGGGATTTATTAAGAGTATTTTATTTTATTTATTTTATTTTATTTATTATTATTCTTTTTGGCTGCCTAGAATATCACGTGCCTTTTTCTAAGAAAACCTTTAACTTCCTGGCTCGAATGAGAGTGAGCATCTTCTAGATCTGGTCCCCAGGTTATCACTGATCCCTGGCTTTTTTGAACTTGAGACTAGAGCATTAAGCATTCAGTCCCTTCCTCTTTGGTAGCAGAACTGGGCAGTGTGTGCCCGAAAGAGCTCATAGGTGACGCAGAGGGAGCCAGTGAGAGAGTGGAACCAGCACAGAGACACATGGAGATGAAACGGACAGTGAGAGGGTTGGGGTAGTCCTTGAGGCGTGGGAGACGAGGTCCAGTCATCCGAAGGTCATGTGCAATCCTGCACTTTGAATTATTTGGCTGCGTAAGCCAAAGAATTTTCCCCTTTTACCAAACCAAAAAGGCTTTGGTCACTTGAAACTGATAGGATACTGGCTAAGGGTGATATGCGCCACTTCAAAGAGGAGGGATTGAAAGCTCAGGTGAGTGGCATGCCCGTTTTCTCATAGGCAGCGAGTGACAGTCACAGGAGGGGAACCCAGTTTATTATATGGCTTCAGAGCTTGTCTTATGAACTAATGCTGATCTTTTCCTGATAGTTTGCCGTTCCCTGTCGGCAAGGAGGATGGGACTGGGGACAGGGGAGATGGTAACTCGCACTCAGACCACCATGGATCCTCGTTTCCTCTGAAAGGAATTACTGAACAGCAAAAAGAAGGTATTCGGATGGTGAAAAAGGTGATGATGTCTTTAGAAGGTGAAGATGGGCTGGATGAAATTTATTCCTTCAGGTAAGAAATGAAAACATTGATTGCAACTTTCAGTCACAGTCCTGTAAATTTCTCTTTTGATCAGAGAGCTCCCTAATTAGCCACTCTTAAATTAGCAGTTATTCTTTAAGAAATGTTCTGATTTTTATGGAAGAAATGATGCACCAATCCCTTATCCCCTTCTTTAAGTTTTTTTTTTTTTTTTTTTTTTTACAAATAGTTTATTGTCAAATTAGTTTCTACATAACACTCAGTGCTCATCCCCAAAGTGCCCTCCTCCATGCCCATCCCCCCCTTCCCCCCCCTTCTTTAAGTTTTTTGGGTAGTTGAGTAGTTAAGTAGTTAAGGGTATATATGGTCTAATTTTTTTTCCTCAATCACAGTTTTAAAATATTTCTTGTGAACTGTAATTGACAAACAGTACCTCTTGATTTTCTAAATACAGATACCTTTGAAAAATTGTAGATAATTGGAATTTTAGAAATTGAATGATAGTTTCCCAAAGAGTTGGCAAAGGAATCAAGAAGCCTGTAAAGTGATGTTTCTTGTCATAACATGTATTCTTCCTGTGGTTTGTGCAAACCTATATTCCTAAGTTGTTTATTTCACATTTGGACATGGCTGGCTCTAATGTGAGAATATATGTCTTATGCTAACATATTCACCATGGTATCGTAAATAAAAATTGTAAGCCAATACAAATAAACATTAAAAAAAGTTTATTTTCCTGTATCACAGCTGGGAGAGAAATTACTGATCGTGTATGTGATGACATTCACAGTTTGAAGCTACTTTGGCTTTAGGTCTGCCATGAAGATATGGACCCGAACTTTGCCATCTGATACAGTAGCCATTATCCGCATGTGGCTATTTCAATTTACATTCATTAAAATTAAACAAAATAAAAAATTCAGTCCTTCAGTCACTAGCCATCTCCAAGTGCTTGCTTAATAGCCTATTGGACAGGCACGGTTAGAAATAGAACATTTCTTTTTTATTTTTTTAATTTTTTTTTTCTAGGAGAGAGAGAGAGACAGCATGAGCAAAGGAGGGTCAGAGAGAGAGGGAGACACAGACTCTGAAATAGGCTCCAGGCTCTGAGCTGGCAGTCAGCACAGAGCCCGACGCGGGGCTCAAACCCACGAATGCGAGATCATGACCTAAGCGAAAGTTGGATGCTTAACCAACTAAGCCACCCAGGCGCCCCTAGAAATAGAACATTTCTATCAACACAGAAAGTTGTGCTGGAAAGCACTGGGCTAGACTTGTCCTTCTCTAGACTTCTACGCGGGGAGACTCAAACCTAGTGCAAAAATGATCCATTTGTTCTCAGATGTTATATGTTAGATGCTAGTCTTTAGAACTTGCTCTAGGACAGAATTCAAACCTCATAGTGGTTTTAAACGTCACTCAAACTAGTGACATCCTATGGACAGGTTAGACTTGGTTCAGACCCACTAATTCCCCCTACACATCCAAAGCCAAGGATTACCATAAAGTTTGCAAACAGGGCAGCAAGTAGAATACCTACCATTCATTATAGACTATTTCTGAACATTGGAGCCTCTTGAAACCTTTTTGTCCATAACTCTGGATGATGTGAGATAATTCTCTTTACCTTTTTGTAGGTCTGTTTTTCATCTATACCAGGGAGACTGATCAAAGATTATATGCTTTGAGTGTTTGGTCACTAATTCCTTTCATAGTGAATACCACAAATTCCACCTGTCTCCTCTAATCTTCTCTGGTGTTTGATTAGGGACCAGATAAAAATAGAATTGATCTTTGCTTATGTTCAAATGAAGTAGCACTCTATGTTGTGTTTGCTACTTCTCAGTTCTGCATCCCCATCTGGTAAAAAACCTTTCTACTTTACCTTAAGACTAAATATGGACTAAATTTCTTTATCCCCTGGCGAATATTGAACACTGTCCACTGTGTGCATATATATGTGCTTTTTATTTAAGGTGATTGGAATTAACTAGTAAATTATAGAGTTATGAATAGTGATGTTGTAGGATGGTTCCTACCCTTTGATATTCTGAAGCAGGCGTTCTTATCCCCAGGTCCAAGGTTTTCAGTGAGCTGGTGAACCCTTTAAATTGTGGGCAAACTTGTATGGGTGTGCTTTTATCATATCCTCAAACTATTCCTGTCCTGAAAAAAATGTTAACCACTGGCCAAGTTGAAAGAAAAGATTGGGTACGGGAAGAAAGAAGTGTTCTTTTTTACCTGTCAGTAACGTAATTCAACTTCTTCCTAAGCCAACTCAGTTGTATTCTGGCTGTTTCCTGACTTGGGGTTGTCATTTTCCTGCTGTTCCTCTGTATCACTAACGACAACTCCCTTCTTGTTCTAGAAAACTTAAATGCATCATCCAGTGCAAGTTAATGTTTTGAAATTGTTGCTTTTGTTATATGTATATATGTGTATATATATGTGTGTGTGTATATATATGTATGTTTTTTTTTTTATTAAGTGAGAGTCTGAGACAACTGTGTGTCTTTAAGAAAATTGAGAGGAATTCTGTCCCTTGGCCCTGCACACTGACCATTGGCTCCAATTTGTCTATAAAAATTGTGGCTTATAAATCGGTGAGTGATATATTCACATTTATTTTATTTTATTTTATTTTTTTAATGTTTGTTTATTTTTGAGAGAGACAGCACGAACGGGGGAGGCGCAGAGTGAAGGGGAGACACAGAATCCAAAGCAGGCTCCAGGTTTCGAGCTGTCAGCACAGAGCCTGATGCGAGGTTTGAACAAACCATGAGATCATGACTTGATCCAAAGTCGGACACTCAACTGACTGAGCTACCCAGGCGCCCCCATACACATTTTTTAAAGCAGTATACCAGACAGGCAAATATGCTTATATAAGGAACTGATAATTCATGTGTCGATTATTCAGTACCATAATTACTGCTTCTCTAACTGCTCTCCTGTTTATCTTACCTCTATTTAGCTTTTATGTAAAAGGCATATTAGGAGAGGAAGTTTTAAGAATTATCTGTAATCCAGGTTAATTCCCTCCTCTCTCCCTCTCTCTTTTCTTTCTTTTTTTTGAAGGAAAGAAAATGGAATACATTAAGTCATGTCACTGTAGTATCCTAGCAGAACTATAGACATACTCTAAACAAGTCCAGAGTTTTGAAAACTCAGTCTCACCCAGTTCAGTATTAATTGTCTGGTAATAACAGCATCCAGGAAGTATCAAAAAAATACTGACTTGTAGGAGTGCCTGGCCAGCTCAGTCGGTGGAGCATGCAACTCTTGATCTTGGGGTTGTGAGTTCAAGTCCCAAGTTGGGTGTAGACATTAATTAAAAGTAGAATCTTAAATATATTGACTTGTTACTCTGAAATTGCCTTTTGTTATATATGCATGTTTATACATAGTAGCACACTTTTAAAAATAAAATGCTTTTGGTAATTGATGGAATTCCAGTTTGAGTATGAGTCCGTGCTCCATGTTTTCATGTGACCCTCCTTGCCTTTTTTCTTTAAATATACAAACTAAATACATAAAAAGATTTAAGTATAGAAAATATAAAGAAACATATATTACTATATGCAAGTGTTGTTGGTATATTCTAGGACTTAATTCCAGGACATGTGCTACTCCTGTGAAAACCTTGGAGGTGCTTCTTTATTTCAGCTGCCATCAAGGTCTGGAATAGAATACAATCCTGTCCTGTTCTTCTGTTCTTGAGTTTCCTTTTCAGATTTCCTTACCGATTTCTGGCTCCTGATAGATGGCTCTCCCTTTCTTCTTTATTGGAAAACTGTAGTAACAAGTTGTATGGTCCCAGTTTATTAGCCTGCAGGTTTCGTATAAAAAGTATTTATGTACATACCGATACTCCTAGTTATCTGGCAGTTACCTTGGGGGAAAAATGAAGTGTAGAGAGAGTTATGAGATAAACTAAAATCTCCACAACAGGTAAGAGCAAACAAAGCAGTTTAGCTAGAGTAGTTGTTCTAAGTTTTTTCTTGTAAAATAGAGAGTAGTTTTGGTTTTCTTTTTTTTGTTGTTGTTGATTAGAATCCTGGCTTTCCTTATTTTTCCTTTATTTTTCTTTTTGGAAACAAGATTATGCAGGAGAAAGTTAAAAAGTATTGGACGGTTGTGGATGCAAGAACCCTAAAAAAAGAAGATATACAAAAAGAAACAGTTTATTGCTTACAGGACGACGATGAAACTGAGGTTCCAAGAGAGGACACTATTCAAGGTATGCCAGGAAGAGTTTTCACTTGTGCCTAAAAGAGGTTTTCAAAGTGAAGTGAGGCCGATGAGGATCCATATTGTTATTTTTTAGAGATATTTTTCTGAGTACTAGAGATACAGCTATTGGAGGGATCGTGAGATGCTAGATCCTAACTAAACGTAGCTCATCTGTCGGGTCTTAGGCAGGACGGTTCCCATGAGGGCACCCGGGCATTCCGCCGAGTTTGAAATGCCCTCAAGTGACAGGACCAAATACTTGGTTTTATTTTCTTTTTTTAGTTTTTTTTTTTAAAGGTTTATTTATTTTTGAGAGGAGGAACGCACACTCTCTCTCATTCAGAGAGAGAGGGACAGATGATCTGAAGTGGGCTCTGCGCTGACATCAGAGAGTCTGACATGGGGCTCGAATTCATAGACCATGAGATCATGACGTGAGCCGAAGTCGGCCGCTTAACTGACTGACCCACCCAGGTGCCCCTACTTGGTTTTATTTTAAAGTTTGGAACATAATAGCTAGAAGAATAGTTCTACTAATGAAGCAAGTTTTTTTGTTTATCTTAAGTTTTATTTCTATGGTGATTATTCTTCTGAGAGCCAATTTCAGGCCTTCCAGATCTTGTTAGCTGTTCTCCCTTAAGGTAATTTAGGGGATCTGGAACATTTGTGTGCATTACATGGCTTTATGTTTGCTGGATGTTTAAAGTTGTACTTCATACCTTATATCCATTTGATCTGTAGGGTGTGTCTAGATGGCACCTCTCTCCCAGGGCTTAGGAACTAGGTGAGAGTGTCTGAATTTTCAAGAGCTAAAATGTCAAGATACCAAATGATGGTTAAGATAGAAACTAGAGTCCTTAGATAAATTCATTGCCAGGCTTTGTGCTGCCCAGTATAGTTTAAATTTGTAAGCCTTGAGAAAAAAATGCCTTTTGTCTGAGGCACTAACATGCTTGTGTATATTTGTACGTCGGGGAGAGTGGTTAAGGTGGATGGAGGCTGTGATTCCTTTCTTTCTCCTGGTTGCTGTTGTGTAGAAAATGTAATTAGTATCCTGCAGTCCCTACTCATTCAGTTTTATAGTGTGGTTAAGAACTCAACTTTTGGAGTCAGATCCAGGTTAGAATCATGGCCCCATCACTTGCTAATCTTAACGATCTTCATATAATAACCGAAAGGGAAGACAAGTTTGGTTAAGTGGAGGGCTTCTCAGTGATATCAGGTAATAGGGTTGATGTGTTGAGCATAGACAGGTTAGTACTTGACAGTGGTGGGATCACTTCTCTGCCTTTTGGCTGAGATCAAGTGTAGTACTTGACAGTGGTAACTAATAGCCTGAATTTTCTATTTTAGTCGCCACAACAGCCTAATGAAGTGGGCATCCCACTCTTTTGAATGCCATTTTACAGATGAAAGAATTGAGACTGAAAGACACTCATTAACATATTCAAAGTCATGGAGCTAGCCGCTGGCAGAATCTGAACCCAGGATTGTCCTACTTCAGAGTCTATGTTTCTACGTACTGTTCCGAATTAGGAAGGGCTTTTGGAATGACAGACTGAATCGTTTATGCTTAATTTTGAAAGCAACCTGGAGCTGTTTATAGTTTTGAGGAACAGAGTGTCACTGAGGCTGTGTTAGGAAGATTCATATGACAGAGATGAGGTGCCAGTCCTTTTGGTTGCAGCAAAAACACCAGCTCTATTTGGGCAAAAAGGAAATGTATTGTTGGAGCAAAGGAGAAGGAAGACTTAAAAGTTGTTTGAGTGCCGAGAGCACAGGTGGGGCTTCCATCTTGTACCTTTGTGTGGTTACCGCGTACTTCCTCTTCCTGCCCTCCCCTCTCTACCACCTACTTCCTCTTCCTGCCCTCCCCTCTCCACCCCTAATGTGTAGACAGAGGTAACTAGCATATATACGTGTGCAAAGGAATATGGTTATGTGTTGTAGTCTGTTCTGTACTTCTTTCCATGTACAAAATCTAGATACTGATTTGCCCTTTCAGTAGAGGAACCTGAAAACACAAGGCAGTTTTAATTAGACTTTTCAGGTTAAAAAATTCAGGTAGGAAGATGTCTGATGACAGAGAAGAGTTAGAAAAAACATTTGGCTTAGACACCACTTTAATCATGTGCCATACATTTCCCTGATAATTTTTTGTTGGAATTTTGTTTTCATAACCAGCTTTTTTTAAAAGACATATATGAAAACACAAATATGTTTCTTTTTCATTAAATGCATGGTGTCAACAGATTGACTGAACAGATAAACACTGGATCATAGAATCTATCCCAAACACACAAATTTCTTTGTTTTTTGAAGTAAAGATACATGTGCTTTTCCTGTCCATTTACTGAAGGCCAGAATCTTTGCATTTTGATGATCCTTCTCCCTACCGAACAGAGGACCTTCCCTAGAACAGAGGCCCTGGGATAGCATAGGAGTTATTTTTTAAAAACCCAGAGCCTATATTTGTATAAATAACTAAAGTAATTAAAAAGAAAGTAATGGATATTATAATCCCTGAAATGAAGTAAATTCAAATGCAGAGAAATAGCCGACTTATCAATTGAATGTTCCTAAATAGAAGAGCTTTGGCGTCTTCTGTTCGGTATTTGTGTGTCTCCAGCATGCATTTTTGAGAACATTTTATTCTGAAAATTTCCTTTGGGCATTTTTCTCTGCAGGTCTCTAGGTTTCTAAATAAATGTGTTCTTGTTACTATGTTTACAAATCATACTTGTACTTTAGTCAACCAGAGTTTATCTTTGGAGGGTAACTAGTACACTACGTTTGCTGCATTCTTTGTTCTGAGCTGGATGATCATTAAGGTAACTAGACTGCCGAAGATGCTGCTTTAAAAATGTAATTAGATTTTAATCCTCTCTGAATCGTATATGTTGTTTGTGTATCTGCTGCTGCTTTTCCCTGCTGGTCACAAGGGGCAGTGATTCAATTCCAGGGAACAGTATATGGAGGCTTGATCAGGAGGATGCTTGTATTGTTAACGTGTGCATCAGGCTAATTTCAGCTTGTAGAAAATGAGGCCCCATATGCTTAACAGATGCTCTTCTCTTGTTCTCTAGGGTTCCGCTATGGAAGTGATATAGTTCCTTTCTCTAAAGTGGATGAAGAACAAATGAAATATAAATCAGAGGAGAAGTGCTTCTCTGTTTTGGGATTTTGTAGATCTTCTCAGGTATAGTACTTATTCTATTCACTGTAAACAAAATAAATGAACTCTTTTCTTTTCTTACTATTGTTTGACAGGGTTTGCTTTTGATTGGTCCTTTTATTTACAATGTGTATTCATTTCATTTTAAAGTTTTTGAAATGTAGTCTTGGGATTAGCATTAACTATCTTTAATTTTTGAGTAGAGAAACCAAGGGTAGAAAAGTTGAGAAGTCTTAAGATGAATCAGAGTAGGTTCCATTAATAGTCACTTCGTAGCTTTCCTGTGGCTCATAGCTCACAGTACCCTTAAAGAATCATCATAGTTCTTTGCTATTTTGTTGCTTTCTCTAAACTTACTTATAATAGAGTGCTTTAGAGCATTGAAAGTCTACTTGGGATTTGAATGACCCTGGGCCTCTTAACATATCATTGCTTTATGCCACTCACCCTTCTCAATGTCCAGCAAAGAGGTCTAGGATCTGAAATCTGTACTTAAGTCATATGTTCTTTAGACCACAGTGCAGAGATACACACAGGGGGAATGTAGTAATTCACTGAAGGCCCTGGGATAGCATATACTATCCTGGAAAGGGTTTTTAAAGATTCCTGGATTTCTTAGATTAAATGTTTTTAAGGTAGGCAACCAGAGAAAATGAAGTGTATCCTACAGTATATATTTTTAGGCTCTGTAGGGATAAAATGATGTCGTTGCTTCTAGAAAGACTCAAGTGAGGATTTTAATAGAAATAAATATTACCCAATGTACTGGATTTGAACTTTTTCATGTTGCCCTGGGATAGAGTCCCTGAGTACTTCAGTGATAGAGTAATTCAGCAAGGGTGGGGAGATGTTTTTCATGATATGCCCAAACGGTTAGATACATCTTTAAACTTCATAAGCTGAAAATTGGGAGTACTCCCTGAAAGTTAATAAGATTTTAATGGTGAAAATAAATACCTTTTGGAAATTGAGAGTTTCTAACAAACAATTCTTTAACAATTACACTAAATATGCATTTCTTAAAAATGAAAGCATTCACTTTGGGGGTTCTACAAAGTTAAAATTTATGGCTGTTAATGGCAGTGCCTCTAAGTCTCTCCATGAAGTGGAACCTTCCTTCAGACCTGTGTGTAAAAACTGGCCTGATGGAAAGTGAGTCTACCTGATTCCAGGTAGCTAGAAAACACCTATCCAAAACACCAACCCAAAATTCATGACCCAAGAAACTGAAGTCACCTGGGCCAGGGTGGGACTGGCAGGCCTATTTAGTTAAATGACAAAGCAAAAAAGAGGGCACTGAACAAAAAGTACATTTTTCCACTTTAAAAGACTTTTATTAACTTAAAATTAACAATTTAAGTCATGACCAGTGTTCTCTAAATCAAATTCGTGTTGTTTTTAAGCCCTATATTATTTTTATCTTAGATACAATCTTAGGTACATTGAAGATAATCATAATAACCACCATTTATTTGAGTGTTTATAATATTCCATTCAATATACTATGTATTTCATGTAAATTCCCATTAAATTCATAGTACAACCTTCCTGGATAGGTGTCAGGATAATATATACATTTGAAAATTGAGTATGTAATTGGCCCAAGGTCACAGCTAAAAGGTGGTAGAAACTGGTTTAGAATAAGGTCTCTCTGACTTCAGAGACTATGTCCTTAATTGGTTGTAATCTGCCCACCAGGTGGACAAGCTGATTTTCTGAATAGTTTAGTTTTCATCCCGGCTTTCACCTATTATCTTAATAAATGCATACACATCCTCTTTAGAACAAGGTGTTTCCAGGGCACCTGCGTGGCTCAGTTAGTTAAGCATCTAACTTTGGCTCAGGTCATAATCTCGCAGTTTGTGAGTTTGAGCCCGATGAGCTCTGTGCTGACAGCTCAGAGCCTGGAGCCTGCTTCAGATTCTGTGTCTCCTTCTCTCTCTGCCCCTCCCCTACTCATGCTTTGTCTCTGTCTCTCAAAAATTAATAATAAACATGAAAAAAAAATTTTAAAAAGAGCAAGGTGTTTCCCACAGGAACTAAGTATGCACCCATCAACAGACTAATAATTATTTTTAATAAGATCATATATGTTTCGTTAACATAAAGGAAACTAACATTTCTGGACTGGATTGAGGTGAGCATTTTTATTATATAAAATGGGTTTTTTGGCCTTGGCGGTTTTTGATTTTTTTTTTTTCTTTTCAATTGTGAAGTTGCAAATTAACTCTTCTCTCTTTTTTTAAAAGTTTATTTATTTATTTGGGGGGGTGCAGAGAGTGAGGGAGAGAGAATCCCAAGCAGGCTCCTCGCTGTCCATGACCTGAGCCAAAATCAAGAGTCGGCTGCTTAACTGACTGAGCCACCCAGGTGCCTTGCAAATTACTCTTCTCTTAAAATTTCAATTTGTGTTCCCCCAAGTTGTCAGTGTTCTGGGTATCTAAATATATAATGGCTAAGAATTTAGTCAGAACTTCCCCCAAACATGTGGTTGTCCTTTGAGAAGTCAGGCCTTAGGAAAAGACATCATTAACTGTTCTTTAATCAATCAAGAATGATTACAGATTTTTTTAAAAGTTTACTTATTAAAAACAAAATAAAATAAAAAGTAAAGTTTATTTATTTTGGGAGAGAGAGTGTGTGTGAGCGAGCAGGGAAGGGGCAGAGAGAGTGGGAGGGACACCCAAGCAGACATCACAGAGCCCTACGTGGGACTTGAACTCCTGAACCGCAATATCATGACCTGAGATGAAATCAAGAGTCAGATGCTTAACTAAGCCACCCAGGCGCCCCTATTACAGATTCTTAAAGGAGGGCAAATCTATATAATGTAGCAAACTTTTTAGTTTTAATATAGGATTATTCCTGTATTTCTTTAAATAATGGTTTTCGAATGGAGACTGGAAGTGGAGATGGAGGATGTTTGGATTCTGTGGGCCAAACCCCCACACCTTTGAGACTCCGTCTTTTTGAGCTGCTGCTATTGTAAAAGCGCTCAGGTTCTTGGCCTCAGAGGCGGGAGGGCAGAAGAACATTTGAGAAGCACTGCCCCTTACGGCACAGGGCGTGTGCTTACAGATAAGCTTCAGAGCAGAGAGAAATCCGTCCTGGTCAGCAGATGCGAGTGGTTGGTTATGACATTAGGAACCCTTCGTATTTGTTTTCTAATCAGGTATTGGTGCAGCTGCTTTGACACCCCCCCCCCCCCCGCTACTCTGCCAGAAAAGTAACTGAACGTAAAGGGGAACAAAAGGACATGCAGTACTTCCGTTTGGTTCACTAGTTTCCCCTCCCCCAGTACGGCCCCTGCCCCTCTGGTTAGTTCGTCACTCTAGACTCTTTGCAGTTTATCAGGTGCCTCATCATTGCTCTTGGGATGAAGTCCAAACCACTTAACTCAGCTCATAAGAGACTTATTTGATCTTTCCTATTCTTGCCAATGTAATCTTTCACCTCTCCCCTTGCACCGGGACACTGCAGACAGGCAGTTCCTCGAATGTGTTATGTTTCTGTGTCATTCCAGACTTATTCACAGTAGTATCTGTGCCCAAGACGCTTGTGCTAGACTTTTCTCCAAGTCCCTGCACATCCTTTAAGCCTTCACCTCCATGTCAGCATTTGCAGAAGCCTGCTCCGACCCCTCATGACCAAGCGAGATGCCTTGTTCGCGTGCTCTTGTAGCCCTGAGTCAGAGTGCTGTACTCTTGTGCCTTTAGAGTACTGTGCCGTAACACTGCATTGCACTTAATTTCACATTTGTCCGAGCTCCCTAGGACGAGACTGTACCCTGCTCAGCACTGTGTTTACAGTGCTCAGAACATCTGACATGTACTTGGAATTCAGATATTTTATCGGGTTGAATTGGACCTCCAGCGATAAATTGTTTCTAGTCCCTGTGAATGTTTTTTACTAAAAGCAATTAAAATAGAATTTCTTAGTAACTGTGGCATTATGGCTATACATGTTACTTATTTTGGATTAAAACCAATTGTTTTCCTTACTTAACTCTTGTTTTAGGTCCACAGAAGATATTTTGTGGGAAATCAAGTCCTAAAGGTCTTTGCAGCAAAAGGCGATGAGGTAAGTTGACAGTAGACCTTTGAGGTAGTGCCACAGAATTGAATTGTCATTTTAAGTCAGTCGTGTGGGGCTCTTTATGGTTTAAAATGACGTTAATTCTTGTAACAGCAGTGGGAAAGTTCACTGACCTTTAACTGAAAATAGAGAACTGATAAATGAAATCTGTCATAGCATGAGCACAAGGCCTGAGAATATAGTCTTTCAGTTGGAGACCAGGTGAGTATTGAAAACAAAAACGTTTAAAGAAATCCATTTAGGTATGGGAGTCTTGTGGTCAGCTGTTCAGGCATCTGGGGGTCAGGTTGACATTTTCATTGCCATATACACTGAACATTAAGCGCTGGCTTTAGTGATTCGCTGGACCACTTCCCTCAGCGAGGAATTTGTCTTTGCCCCCTTCCCACCCTGTTTGTCCTCTTTCCCCACCTCCCCAAGAGATTTTGTTTTCAGGTTGGTTTCTGCCTGGCTAACAACCTATGGCTCTTGCATCCTACCGTCATGCCTGGCCTCTCTGTAAACGTTTCCTACACAGCCTCCAAGTTGGAAATGTCGTTTGGCAGTACTGATGTTGACTGGAATATTGCAGTCTAGTGTCCACTTAACACTATGTAAGCAGATATTGGAGTTCCAGAAGTATTTGCATTTGATATTAGTAACCTGGATTTGGAAAGCTTGTTTGAGGTGTGGGGAGGGCAGTAGTATAAGGGATCTAGTCCTCTGAGGCCATTTTCTGCCTTTTCTCCTCATTTCTGCGCGTTGCCTGGCTGCTGGTCTAGCGAGTAGGTGCGCCATTCTGTCAGAACGCTTAAATTAGGAGAACTGCTTGGTTTTCTGTCAGTACTGAATGGATTTGTTGTTAGAGCACAGTAGCCATATGTGAATCCTAGTTTACATGAGAATCCAAGTTTATGGATTTTTCCTAAATCAAATCCTCTTGGGAATTACGCATTTCTAGTATATATTGTCGTCATAGCTTAACAGCATTTTCAACTTCTGAATTTTAACTCCAACTTACTGTCCCTTCACACGGACAAAATTCTGATTACTTCATGTGACTGCTGGTGTGCCGTGAAGACTGTTGACAACAGCTCTGTGGTATGGCATGTGTGATTATCTCGACTTGCTGGCTGAGGGCAGCCTTGTGGCATGTGTAATTCTAATCCAACCTCATACAAGCCCTGTATCATTGGGTTACTTTGAGGTCACTCAAGGGAAAAAAAAAATCATCTTCTAATGGCAAAAGGCTACTCTGTGGTTTAATTTCTTGATGTCCTAGTTAAAGGAGAATATTAACTAATTGGAGTTTCTGAGATCAGCAGAGGAGAAAGGGATACACAAGTATGTCATGTGATGACTTCCAATGAAAGGTCATATGCAGAAAACTTCCATAGGCAGGTAGAAGTAGGAGGGGTGTCAGACACGAGAGCTTTCTTCCATACATTAGAGGGTTGTTATGTGGAATAGAAAACAAACTAGGTCCCCTGTCAACAAATGCTGTTTTTGTTCAAACTGAAGAATTATTTTGTCAACAAGGATTACTACTTCCAAGTAGATTGTTTCTTGTGAGATGGTTGGATCTCCATTCGTGAATGTTTCCCAGCAGAGTCTTTATTTCCACCAGCCAGATTTTGGGAAGGGAGTTTTGTCAGCATGTGAATTGTTAAACTAGATGAATACTGTTGTTTTTCAACTCAAATATTCTATGATTCTGTGAATAATTCCTTTTAAAAATATGTTTTCTCTGGTCATTAACATATAATTAGTTTTGTGTGTAGAGAATCTACAGTGGTACATGATTTGTACTGTGTGCAGAGGAGAAGGGGAAGAGGAAGAAAAGGAAATAGACCTTTAGCTGAGTTTCCCACAGGTGTTTACATTGTGTTTACAATGTCACAGTCATCCCCGACCCCATCCTTCCTTCCTTTAATATCCCAGTTGGTTCTGTCAAAGATACCCAGATAGAAATTTGCAAACAAATTGGAAGTAATCTCTTCCTCACACTCCCACTGTGCTTACCGGTCTAATGGGACTTGTTAGACTATACACATTCTATATTTGGTACATATCTCACTTCTGTTGGTAAAGAATGTATTAGCTCAGTGAGATCAGGGACTCCTCTTTGTTCTCTTACAGGACCCAAGACATTGTGTAGCCAAGAGCAGGCACTAAGTAAATATTCCTTGAATTGAACTAAAAAAGTAATGAATCTGTTACAAAACCTGTAGAGGATTTTGATGAAAAGGTATTGAGGTTACAGGTTTTTAGTGGAGGAAATGAAAATATACGTAGCTAACTTTGCTAAAGGTTAACTTTAACATTGAGAAAAGTACAGACAGTGTGTTTGGGAGTTAGGGAGAGGGAGAATGAAGCAAATCTAAAATGGAGAGGCTGTCAATGTACTGGGCCTTGGAAATCGGTTAGGAGCTCAAGAGACAGATTATATCAAAATGAACTCAGGGGACTGGATATAATAATTCCCAAGTAGAGTTTCATAGTGAGAGAAGGAAAGAAAAGCCAAGAACAGAATTTCATGATTAGTGGAAGAGCAGAAGAGTTAGGGGAGGGATGACCCACAGAGAAGAGTATTGTTTCTGAAGAGTATTCTTCTGAAGCTGAAGAAGAAGAAAGTGCAGAGAAAGGGGGTTGGTCAAATGATCCTGAAAGGTCAAATAGAATGGGAACAAAGGACTGGCAATTAGGAGGTCATGGGTGACTTTGGAGAATAATTTCAGTAAGGAAGGTGAGGTCAGTAGCTGGATTAGATTGAAGAATAATTGTGTTGCAAGCAGCAAAAATACCAAGACTGTTATTTCATGAGATTTATAGGTGAAGGGAAAGATCTAGACAGTAATTTATGGAGGGAGGGAGAAAAAGAAATATTTTGTTTAGGATGGCAGAGAGGGGAGTTTATTTGGAGAATAATGGTATGAATTCAGGAAGAAGGAGGAAGATTAAAGGGATGAGAGAGGATTCACATAATGAAGTGAAGTTCCAGAAGAGTTTACAATAAGTCTGACCAAGTCAGATGTGTACAGTGTGGCCTTGAAGTGGGTACAGGGGCACTTAAAAAAAGAAAATCTTTCTCTTTCTCTCCCTCCCTCCCTCCCCCCACCCCATCTTCCACTTTCCTTGCCCTCTGCCCCTGTCCCCTATTCTCTTGCTATCTCAAAAAAAATTTTTAAATCTGAAATAGGAATAAAGTGGATCTTTTTTCTTTTAGCCCTAGTATAGGTCTTTATTTTTCTTTACTGCATATTCCTGTAGATATCATGGTGTAGTTCAATCAAGAAAAGGTACTTCGTTATATACATCTGAATTTATCTGACCAAAATATGAAGAAAAAAAAAGATTAATCAATACATGATCAATATATATTGAAGAGACTCAAAATAAATGTGAACCAGGCACAAATGGTGTTCTAGAAACACAGTTTTAAATATTTTCATTCCAGTAACAACCAAGAAGAGTTAGCAGAACCTTTTTAATTTCTGGCATGAAGAAGATCCAGAAAAAAAGAAGTAAATGTTTTCTATCATATTATCAGTTCCAAATTATAATAGTGTCTCCTACTGAGGCTTTAGAAACACTAAAAATTCTCAATATTTTTCCTCTTCTGTCTATGTGTTCTAGTTAATAGTAGGGTCCCAGAGTAATTTTTCGTAAGCACAAAACTTACTCAAAACTCAAATTCTGAATAAAAATGTTACAGCACTAGAGCTCAGAAGTTTGCTGAGTTGGATACTCTGTAACTGCCAACAAATAACCTCATTTTTAGTAACATCCCTAATAAAGCTGTGCTGTTTACCAGCTAATAATATAGGTTGTAAGCATGGTGGAGACAATGTATAAAGACAAAAGGACTTCTTTTTTTTAATGTTTATTTTCTGAGACAGAGATGGACCATGAATGGAAGAGGGGCAGAGAGAGCTAGAGAGAGAGAGAGAGAGAGAAAGAGAGAGAGAAAGAGAGAATGAGAGAACCCTCAACAGGCTCCAGGCTCTAAGCTGTCAGCACAGAGCCTGGCAGGGGGCTCAAACTCATGAACTGTGAGGTCATGACCTGAGCCAAAGTCAAATGCTTAACCCACTGAGGCACTCCAGGACTTTCTTTTTCTTAAGTGGATAGCAATCTTAAAAGTACAGTTGAACTTTAAACAGTGGAGAGGAGTGGAGAGATAGGGGTGCTGGTACCCTATGCAGTCAGAAACCCAGTATAACTTTTGACTTCCCAAAAACTTTACAAATAGCCTACCGTCAACCAGAAGTCTTACCAATAACAGCCAGTTAATACATATTTTATATGTTACATGTATTATATGATATATTACAATGAAGTGAGCTAGGGAAAAGAAAATGTTACTAGGAAAATCATAAGGAAAAGAAAATGCATTTACAGTACTATAAAAATCTGTGTAGGGGCACCTGGGTGGCTCAGTTGGTTGAACGTTCAACTTCTGCTCAGATCATGATCTCACGGTTCATGGTTTCAAGCCCCACATTGGACTCTGTGCTGACAGCTCAGAGTCTGGAGCCTGCTTCAGATTCTGTGTCTCCCTCTCTGTCTGCCCCTCCCCTGATCGTGCTATGTCTCTCTCTCTCTCAAAAATAAACACTAAAAAAAAAAAAAAGCCTGTGTATAAGTGGACTCATGCATTCCTGCCCACATGTTCAAGGGTCAGCTGGATTGGGTTCTGCTGGGAAAGTATACACACGTTGGCTTAGTTAATGCAGCGTCTTTCTCACTAGGCAGCAGCGGTGGCACTTTCCTCCCTGATTCATGCTTTGGATGAATTAGACATGGTGGCCGTGGTTCGGTATGTTTATGCCAAAAGAACTAATCCTCAAGTCGGCATGGCTTTTCCTTATATCAAGGACGCCTATGAGGTAAAACCCACAGGTCTTTCAAGTTAATTATTTTCCCTCAGTTCCTTGATTCCAGACAGTGCATCTCAGCCATTAATGTGCATGGGAATTACTTGGTGATCTGATTCTGTAGGTCTGGGGAGGTGCCTGAGATTGTGCGTTTCTCACAAATTCACAAGTAATGCTGATGCTGTTGGTCTGTGGACCACACTTTCAGTTGCAAAGAAAGAACTTAAATTGGAGAAGGAGGTAAGGAGCTTATGATTAAATCAAATTGGTGAAGGTTAATGATAACCTTCTGTTTGCCCAATCCAGTGACCTCTTGGTTCTTACCCTTCTTGATTTCCCAGAACCTAATGGGGAGAGAGAGTATCCTTATTTTTACAAATGAAGACTACGGATAAAGGTCGAGGATATAATTTTGTTCGGATCCTTGAAAAATTCAGTTCAGACTCTAGAGAACAAACAGAGGGTTGACAGAGGGAGGTGGATGGGAGAGGGGCTAGACGGGTGTTGGGTACGAAGGAGGGCACTTGTGATGAGCACTGGATGTTGTACGTAAGTGATGGATCACTGAATTCTACTCCCGAAATCAGTATTACCCTGTATGTTAATTGACCAGAATTTAAATAAAAATTGGAAAAGAAAAATTCAGTTTATTTAGGGTTCTCCTGTTCAGAATACAGGCCTACATTCCTTACCATCTCCTATTTCTCAGAGAACTTTCTGTGATAGAACTGGAAAAGAGAAGGCAAATGTCATGACTTCCCACTCAGCCTTTCTAGTCTCCATGACCTTTCCCATTTGTTGTATTGGGCATGCATTTTGCAGGTATTCTTTGATAGTCCTAAGTATTTCTTTTATGTTTAATATTCTTTATACTGTTTGAAGTTGTGTACAACTAATAACAAATCAAAACACTTTATTTACTGTGTACTGGACTTAAATTCTCTGACTTTTGAAATACTTTAGTTGTGCCACCTTCACAGTGTTTAGGACCGGCTTTATATTTTTCTCATTAATTTGGTTGTCTCTGCTTTTACTTCCTTTCTTTCTCATTAGTGTCTAATGTATGTGCAGCTGCCTTTTATGGAAGACTTGCGACAATACATGTTTTCATCCTTGAAAAATAATAAGAAATGTACGCCCACAGGTAAGTTTATTTCCATTTAGCTCATTAATTGGCTCAAAACGCAGACTGTGCTTGGGAAATCACCTGTCTGCAGTCATGGTTGGGACCAGGGGATTTCACAGAGTGGAATCCCAGTCATGCTCATACACAGTGATGATGAAAGTGGGGCACCATGTTTTTTCAGTAGTAGTGATAGGTTTGCCCTGGACTCTCCAAACACAGTCTTGTTTCCCGTTTCTGACTTAGACCTTGTATCTAGGGAGCAACTTGTGGGAAATGGATGTGCATTCTCTAATTGTGAACCAGTTTGCCCTCTGCTGAAGTGAATTGATGTGTAGTGTCAGAGCTGTGACTTCAGTGTCCCACATAAAATATGATAATAACTGTCTTTGAACTGAAAATTAATAGTCTGGAGATTAACTTTTCTCTTTGCCTTTTTTTATAGTTTACAGTAACAGTTCCAATCTCATTCTTCCTTGTTTCTAGGAGTTAACTTTGGGCTTGTTGAGAAAAGGACTTTACTGAGCACCTGGCTACAAATGTCATGGTGCTGCACAGAACGATGCTCACAGATACAGGTCCTATCTTTGAGAGAGCTCACAGTTTAAGGCAGTTGCAGTAAGATATCATAGTGGGCTGAATGTAAAGAATATACCAAAAAGAACACAAGAAAATGAGTAGATGTTTTAGTTTGAAAGTTTAAATTTGTGTGTCATTATAGGATTAAGGAGTTGTGAGATGAGTGCCAGAAGTGGGTTCTTTTCTGGGTTTTTGGTTAGATCCTTTAGGAGCTATGTGCAGTAGAAAAGCCAAGAATCAAATGGGCCTGGGGCTTATATCTTTACCTTCTAGAAATGAGTCCCTGTGCATCGTGGTGGAGCCAGCATGGACTTGAACATGTAGAAGCCTGCACTGCATTTACAGTATTATTTCTCTACATCTTGATAATTTCATACGTTAAATGTGTAGACATTAAAAAAAAAAGAGCTTTGTTGAAAAATTATATAGATGTAAATCATTCACTCAGGATCTAAAATATTAAGTATCTTTCCATCCCTTGACTTATTTTCTTTGTGTTTCTGTATTTTTATTTGCATTCTTTCCATTAGAAAATGGATCATGAAACCTGTTTGGCAGATGTCGCAAATAGATATTTATGTAGAGATATGCAATGTGCCAAAGTGATCTGTCTTGATAGTAGCTTGAAGCAGCAAATGAAGATCACTGAATGCTCACACACACAGGTGCCACCTCCTACCTGCGGCCTGGTGGGCCCTGCAGTAGTCAGCTTCAGATGGTGATGGCTGCGCCAGGGTCTGAAACCTCCCCCTGGAAAGTCCAAAAATGGGATAGAAATGTATCAGGATAAATAGCTGTAAGCTCTTTCATTTTGTAGTAGAAGGGATACTTGAAAAGGTGAAGAATAGAAGCATAATGGGCTTTTTAGGAACTGCTTATTCTTTTCCACCTTTTGCTGACTGGCTGTGGATGATCCAAAAATAGCACTTCAGCTTTTAACAGCCAAGCTGCTGTATGAATCGGCAGAATGGAAGTTACACATGGTAGTTTACGTAGAAGCATTTTGAGAGTGTTGCCTTTCATCCACATTGCTTTGGACTGTGCCACTTTTGTTGACTTGGTAGATTTTTATTGAAGAGCACTCGCTTGCAGTTATGTATTGGGAGAGAGGTAACAAAGAAGATGTCATGTTTCTGCTCTCAAGGGTCTTACAGTTTGAATGGAGTGGGGGTAAGACGTGCACAGGTGTGCACACAGGCCATATGGTTTGTGAGAGGAGAGAGCTCATTCTGACTTGTGGAGATTGAGAAGGTGTCTGCTCCCTCTGGCCCACCAGTATCTTCCTGTTGGGTAACTCTGTCTTCGTATTAAGTTACTCTGATACAAGTTATAGGAAATCCTTGTGAAGCTTATGCCTTATCACCAAAAGTATTTTCTTTTTCATGTTTTTCTCTCTTAGCTAATTACTAAGTTTTTTAACATACTAACTCATTGAATACTAAATATTTTGAGTCACCATATAGAAGTTGGGTTTTGTATGGGTATGGAACAAACTTTTGCTTTCAATATGGTATTATACTGTGAAAGTTTACCAAATGGTGCAGCTAGAAAGGACCTAAGAGACCAGCTACTCTAAAAAGCTCTTTTTACAAAAGAGAAAACCAAGACTCTGTTTAGTTAAGTGGCTTGCATAACTAGAGACTGTTATTGGCCAGGCCTGGACTGTGTAACCTGCCAGTATTGCTGTGAGTATCTGTGAATGGAAAGCATTTGTTTTAGTGGAGAGTAATGCAGGTAATCATTTTTCCTTGGTGCTGCTCTGTTTATCCTTGTTTTAGAAGCTCAGCTGAATGCTGTTGATGCTTTGATTGACTCCATGAACTTGGTAAAGAAAGATGAAAAGGAAGACACCATTGAAGACTTGTTTCCAACCACCAAAATCCCAAATCCTCAATATCAGAGATTATATCAGGTAAGAAAGGAAAGATGAACCAGTCTTTTTTCTTTTTTTTTAAATGAAAGAGACCTGGGTGAAAAGAGCGTAATTGGCCACAAGCATCTTCGTCCTCTGAGGGCTTCAGTTGGTTTATTCAGTGGAAAAGTAATACCTTCCTCTTCTACTGAAAAAGATAAAAATACTTTGAGCTGTTAAAAAGAAAGAAGTGAAGTTAAGATACTTGAAAAATTATTTTTTCTGGAGGAAGACTGGTTTTCTAGGCTAGGTTTTTAATAAAGAGCAGATTTTTATGCCTTTTCTAGGCTTTTCTCCTCCATCTTATGTGAATGAGACTTTTCTTTGTTTTTTTATATGCAAATGGTAGAGTTTTTGTGGACTTACAATAGTATTAGAGAAGTGTTCCAGTACCACATTTGTCAAAAATTTCACAACTAAAGGTACATAGAGGTCTGATAAGGAGAGCTAGTGTTAAATTATTAAAGAATAAATAAAACATAGAAAACTGTAAAATAGATATTTCTGCATCTTGGACTAAAGGCATCGGAAGGTGGCGATTGGATTAAGGGCAGCTGGGAAGGCTGACAGGCGGCTGACTTGTGCTGAGGCAGGGAGTAGATGGATTGAAGGAATGTTCCCATCCCGGATGAAGTTGCTGGCCTTCTCTGAACCCCACAGAGCTGACAGACATCAAAAGCAGCTTTTTCAGGCAAGGCCTTCCCCACAGAGGAGTGGAGGTGGGCATGTGGGGAGGTGAGGGAGAGAGATAACTCCTTGTCCCTTTTGATTAATTTCTTAAAGTGACTGACTCAAGTCCATATCAAGGCCTTATATAATTTCAAGGGATCTTCTACTTAAAAGGAACTGCCTTGTTTTTTTGATGCTTATAATTCCTTAAGTAGTGAAAACAAATCTTTTATTCAAAAATTAGAATATAAAGCTTAAAAACGTACCTGGGAGGGGAGAAAATCACTTGGTCAGGAAGGTGGTTTTCCCAGGGCGAGGCTTATCTATTGCACTTCGGCTGTGCTGACCCTTGTGATTTCCCCAAACGTGGGAGGCTTGACTGCATAACTTTTGATATTGGGGGACTGTGTTCACACTTTCCCCTGGTTTAAAAAAAAAGAGTGAGAGAGAGAGTATATAAAGCTTAACATGTAAAGCGCTGACTCAGTGAATACTTTAGTATTCTAAGTGCAGTCAAGTGTATGTTACTTGTGTAAACTTCTTTGGTGTTTTTTGACAAGTGGACTTCAAGACCAGAAGCCCTCTGTCACTTGCAGAGAAGGGAGGAGCAGACCAGTTGGTGTGGAATGCTTGCAAAAACATTTGGTCACCGTGGTGGAAAATAAAAACTTCTAAAACTTGGCAGGTTTATCTCGGGTGCGTTCGTTCTGTCTGCCTTCAGTAAATGTTTAATGGGTTGATGAACAGGTAACAAGCCATGAGCACAGGTATTGTTACCTTTCAAAGCTGCAAACGCTGGCAGCTTTGATTTTCACACCTTACCAACCTTGCTTTCTTTCGTGGGGGAGAGTTTTTAATATGGTTTTTCTGTATAAAGAAGTATTACTGCTGTGGCATTTATAAATTGAATTTACTTTTTTTTATTTTTATTTATTTTTTAAATTTTTTATTTATTTCTAGGAGAGAGAGAGAGAGAGAGCATGAGGGGAGGGTCAGAGAGAGAGGGAGTCACAGACTCTGAAACAGGCTCCAGGCTCTGAGCTGGCAGCACAGAGCCTGACGCGGGGCTTGAACCCACGAACCGTGAGATCATGACCTAAGCAAAAGTCGGACGCTTAACTGACTAAGCCACCCAGGCGCCCCTTACTTTTTTTTAATACGTATTTATTGAGTCCTAACATTGTGCCATGAGCTAAAGATACAATAAGCTCACTGTGCTAAAGGGCCCCTGCCCACCCTCATCCCCCAGAGGAATGGAGACATAAAGCCAATAGGTACAACAGTGCTGGGCACAAAACCGTGGGGGGAAAGAGAGATTCTCGCACGTGGGTAACTCAGGAAGGCTTCACTGAGGACACACAAGGACATAGGAGGCAAAAGAAGTAGCATGCGCAGAAGCATGGGAACACGAAGAAGGGTGCTGGATTTGGGGGTCTCCAGATCATTCCATTTGGCTGGAGATGAGGCTGTATGAGGATATGATGGAAAAGAGGGCAGGGAAGTTCAATAGTAGGCAGGCGGGTCGTGAAGAGCCAGTTGCTTGCATGTTACCCTGTAGGCAGTGGAAAATTACTAGAGGATTTTGTGAGCAGGTGGGGGACAGATTTTTAGAAAATAGTTCTGATAGTGTCATGGAGATCAAGATGGAGCAGAGACCAGTTAGAAAACCTGCAGTGGCCCCTATGAAGTCCTGAATTGAAGCAGTGACAGGGAAAGTGGCGACGGAGATGTAAAGGCAGAGGAGGCAGGACTTGAGGGGCTGGGTGTAGTTGAGAAGGAATTAGGGATTGAAGATAAGAGGATCCTCGCATGGATGCCTGAAGGGATGGCCTCACTGTTAATTATGATGGAAAATATAGAATGAACAGACAGGAAAGGTAGTTCATGTATCTTTGTTAAATTTGAGCTGTCTGTGGGCTATCCCAGTACACACACCCAGTGGGAAGTTGAAAATAGGGATGCAGAGCCCCAGGAGAGAAGTCAGGAATAAATCTATAGATTTGAGAGTCCTCCCCATTTGGGTAATAGAATTGAATGAAATCACCTGGGGAAAGTATTGCATGAGAAGAGAGAACAAAGTCCTGAACACCAACGTGTTGAGTGAATAATTAGGAATAGACAGAAAAAGAATGGTTGTTAAAAGACAACACGAAATGTTCTTATTCTCCCCCTCTAAAAAAAAAAAAAAAAAATCAGAGTGGTAAAAAGAACTAGGAGAAGCTGGTGCCTTGGAAGGCACAGGAAGTGATCCGAGCCCGGGAAGAAGGAACATGTCTAATGCTACACACTGGTTGCTGAGTAAGGGTGAGCATGGCGAAGGGCCTTTAGTGTCTGCATGAAGTCTCTGCTAACCTTGAGGGCCCAGTGATGGTGGAATAGTGGCGTAGGGGCAGGAAAAAGCTTTCCTGATGGAGGGAAAGAGGATACAGGAAGCTAAGGAGGTTGGGGGAACCCAGGAAGACTTCCTTGACTTCCTTTATAAATGAAATACTCATAGCTGAGAATAACTGAGCTGGGAGTAGGGTGCAGAAGGAAGAAGAGGTTAACCATCAATTTGTTGACAGGAGGTTAATGTAATTCTAATTTTAGAAAGAAATGGTGAAGGAGTGCCTAGGTGGCTCAGTCAGTTGAGTGTCTGACCTTGAGTTTAGCTCAGGTCATGATCTCACAGTTTGTGAGATCCAGCCCCGTGTCAGGCTCTGCCTTTGTGCTAACAGCATGGAACCTGGTGGGCATTTTTCAGCCTCTTTTTCTCTCTGTCTGCCCCTCTCCTACTCATGCATGCTCTCTCTCCCTCCCCTCCCCTCAAAATAAATAAATATTTTTTAAAAAAATGCTAAAAGATAAATTTTTTTGTGTGGTTATAACTGGCTTTTAAATCATTGATGCAGTGTTGTTAAAATCAACATGTTCGTAACTTATGAGCTAACCATGTGGCCTGTGGATTTTTTTCATAGTCTTTTTCAAATCACAAAAATCACATCAAGGAAGAACAGTTGCTTAGAAGAGAAATAAAGAGGTTTAAGACTGTAATGTCAGCTTTTCTGCTATTAAAAAGTATTACATTACTTCCTCATTACCTCAGTTTTTTAAATGAATTGAGATTTTTTGAGTGAATGATTTGATAAGTAAAATATGACCCTTAGTTTTATCTAAAATACGACCCTTGAAAAAAATAGGAGTGGTTGATGCTTTAACACCTCTCCTGTAGATTCTTACTGACTCACGGGGAATGACACTGTTTGAAAGAACTGCCTAGAGTTCATACTGGAGTGTTTTTTCTGTGGAGAGGTTGGGTAGGATATTTGTCCATTTGTTTGTTCTAGTTCTTGTCTCAAAGATGTTGTGTGAGTGTCGCCGAGTCTTCCAGAGTATGTGAAAGGTAGTCTGCTGTGTTGCATGTTGGATTACTGCTTACATCTTGAGGGCTGTCTGAGCTTTGTAGATAATTTAATGACCTGAGGGAGAGCACTGTGAATTGAAAACTATGCACAAGAAGGTTGGGAGTAGATTCACAGGATTTGGGATCACTTTGGTTTCCCCTTTTGCTTCACATTAAATGAGCTAATGTTACTGATGCTCAAGGGAAAGTGGAGTAGTTAGGAAATAGGAAAACAGTCAGACTCTGAGATGGATTAATATACTATGGACGAGGAAGAGTGTGGTTGATGTATCGAGACGAGGGAGCAGCACATCAGAGTTCTAGCGGCCGTCAACTCGGGTGATAACTCACTATTTAAGCTTCAGCTTTTTGTTTTTGTTTTTGTTTGTTTGGTCTTTTTAGAACAGAGACTTCCAGCTTACATTTTCTACAGGGTAGGAAAATAGTCCATGAGGCACTATAAATCCTATACCTTTTGATATGAAACACTGTTTTGAATTGTGAAAACTTTTCAGCTCCCTGGAATTTTTTCTTTAAAATTACCAATGTGTAAATCGTTTAAAGGTGGGAATGGTAGGACTCACATTCTCCAGCCTAACTTTAGGATGATTCTCTAGCAAAAGGAAAGGAAAGGTCACTGAATTGGTAGTTGCATTTTGCTTACCTTCCTGTGCTCTTCCGATTGCTCACCTTTCTATACTCTTTTTTTGGAGTGTTCACTTTTCTGGGCAGACATCAGCACCGCCACTGCTGGGCTTAGCAGGCGGAAAGCGGTGCTGGTGACCAAATGGAGGAGGCTTGCCATCCAGATTTCCACTCATGTGCGCAGCACAGAACCTGGCCTGGACCCCGGCCCTTCTCTCAGCGCTGCTTCCGACACTGGTGTTAACAGATGCATGGACAAAATGCAGGACAGAGCATTTTACTCCTTCCACTGATACCTGTTAGGTGCTTATTGTGTGTCGGGCACAGCTTTTGGTACCTGGGATTCAGCAGTAAACAAGACAAACGAGATCTCTCCTTTTAAGAGGGAAGGTTAAATACTAAACAAGTCAGCTACAGAATTGATAATTTTAGATAGTGGCAAATGCTGTGAAAACTGTAAAACAGGAGTAATGAGAGAAAATAGCTGGTTTTCCAAGGCTGGTCATGGAAGGATCAACTCTGTGCAGATCTAGGGGAAGACCAATGAGGCATAGATAGTGATAAACCCAGGACCCAAAGGCTGGAATGAGCCTGGCACCTGAGGGAAACAGGCAGAGCCCAGGGTAGCTGGGTTGTGACAAGCCACGAGGAGGGTGGCAGATGAGGGAGGCGTGCAAGAGCCGTGGTGTGCGTGACTTCTTAGGGTGTGGTAAGGGCTTGTTTCAAGATGGCGTTGGCTGTACAGAACACCCAGAGTAGATTTGGGGAGACCAGTTAGAAGGAGATTGTGGTGGCCCACATGAGAGGATGGTTCCCAGACAAGAGAACTGGGAGAGGAGAAGGACAGAAGTGGATAAACCGGTGGAGAAGAGCCCAAACTGAGCACTCTGGGGAGGTTTGGGACAGATCAGTATTCTCTCTCCCTCAGATTTCTTCCTGGGACTCAGTGAGCATGGCGGCTCCGTGTTAGCCCCATGTCATCTATCTACCACACACCATTTCCTCGGATTATGCAAGGGGGATAGCAGTCCACTGAAGGGAGGTTAAAGGATTCGAGGTTCTTGGAATTAATGTGTTTTAGAGAACTTCTCCTGTCCAGGCAGCAGCCTCTGTTTATAAGATGAGCCTCTTTTCTAGGCCTCCAGCTGATGGCGCTGCTAGGCCGGGCTTCGGTGTACAGCTTGTTGTAAACATTGCTGGTGTCCTGCAAATCACCCTGCAAATCATTCCGAGGCCACCCTCTTTGTTCTTTTTTACTTGGGGTAGGAATCCTGTAGCCCTCCCAAACCGAAGATGGAGGATCTTTGACCAGAAAAGTATAAGGAAGTTGTACATGACGTCTGCATCTGCGTTTTAAAACTCTTCTACCTTCTCCACAGTGTCTGGCGCACAGAGCTTTACATCCCCAAGAGCCTCTGCCCCCAATTCAGCAGCATATTTGGAATATGTTGGAAACCCCCGCTGAGGTGACAGCCAAATGTCAGATTCCTCTCTCTAAAATAAAGACTGTTTTCCCTCTGACTGAAGCTATCAAGAAAAAGGATCAAGTGACCGCTCAAGACATTTTCCCAGACAAGTAAGTACTCGATGTAGTTGCACTTGACGTTGGAGTACATAAGACGTGGTGCTGGTAGAGGAGGATTAAGGGTTGCATGTGGGCTTGTGGAATCACAAAGTTGCAAGGAAGATGCCTTTTGATGTTTGACCCTTGCAGTGAAAATACTGGTTTCTCCTATCTGTCCACTATAGATAGATTTTATCCCTACTGTTCCCCTGGAATTTAGAGCTACCTCCTCAGTTGTTGATGTTTTGATCAGCCTCACATTCTCGGTGGTTTATGTTTAATGGGAAGGTTAAACAGTTTTTGAAAGAGCTAAGACTAACTTTTACTGAAGGCTAAACAGTTTTTGAAAGAGCTAAGACTAACTTTTACTGTTTTTCAAGTAGCATGCTGGAAGTGAGAGGGCGGGGTGAAGGTTGTAAGGGTTCCAGTTGGAGGTTGGTATCAGAGAATAGCAGTGAGATTTTTGGAGGAAAAGTGGGAGGGAAGACGAAAACCTGGCTCTTCCTGGCTGTGTTCTTACTCTTATCAGGCATGTACTTGGTTATACCAGTAGGAAGGGATTTGTAGTTGAAGGACTACAAAATGCTTTTCCTATGATCAAGCTTTCAGGTAGCTAATAAGTTTTTTCCCTCATCAGATTCTGTTCAGAATCTGTATCAGTTTCCATTCAAAGCAAAACAAAAACCATAAGAAGTTGTTCTTGATTATCCAGAATCATTTGGTGGATGATACTGATTTTACCAAGTGTGGCTTTGGTCATTGGTGATTTTTCTGCCCAAATCAAAATGATCTATTCATTTCTTTACATCACTTTCTAAGATTCAGTTTTAGACCTTAATTTTTTTTCCTTTGATTTTCTTCCCACGGCTGTATATTGACACAGTAAAGCATATTGTATGTAACTATCCCATTGGAGAAGTATGGAATAATTTTCACAGTCCTTCACAGGATTCTGTACATTGTTAATTTAGTGAATTCTCTTCCAAGTTGAATGGAAAGCTTTGTGTATACTGTGACTTTTTAGAGGTTAATACCCCAAGCTTTGCCAGAATTGAAAAAAAAATCATAGGATTGACATAGGCTATCATATGCATTCCTAACACATCCTGGAGAGTTCTATGTTTCTTTTTAGTCTGTCATGCCTTCTTCTGCATAGAAAGACTGTCACTAAAAATCCACTTTCCCTCTGTTAGCCTCAACCACCTGTATCCCTCTGGGTTAGGATTTCAGAACAGCTCGATACAGTTCTGAGTCTTTTTCTTCCCATGACAGCCTTGCTGTAGCCTCGCTGCAGTCATGTGGCTGTTCTCTCTCTGTATTAAAGCTCCAGTTCATGATCTTGATTACCTTCTGGTGTTGTGGGAAAGAAATGGGCCGTTTTCCCCTCCTCCCGTTGATTAAAATGTAAATTAGCTGGTTAAAAAACACACCACATAGGCCCTGAAGACTGTTGTTCTGTGATTTTGATCCCTGCAGTGATTATACCATCAGCCCCCTTCTTCCCGCTCCCTCTTTCAGGAAGCCCGAGCATGCGGGCTTCTTGCTCTTTGCTCCCATGGTGGTTTGTGATGTAGCTGAGTAACCGGCCTGGGAATTATCTCAGTCACATACACCTACTCACACTCCTATTCTCTACCCTTTCTTCTCAGAAATCTTAACGGTGTTTATGAACTGCAGAAATGACGCACTTAACAAATATTTATTGAATAGCTCCTGTATTCAAGAAGAATGACTCAGTCCCTTCTGCAGGGATCTTAAAACCCCTCAATTTTAATGTTGAGGCTTCAATCAGCTTTAGAGGCGGTCTCCCTAAGGGGGAAACATTGCTAACAACGGGCTCTGTTTTTATGTATTTTCACCATCTCCATATCCAAGTTCGTATTCTCATCGTAGAGGTGAGGGGCAAATATCTGTTCAGAAAGTGTCAGAGGCCAAAACAAGAGGCTTGAACTGGAAATCACCAGTTTTTATTTCAGCTTTGTCACTCATGATCTGATTTTGGTTAAATAATAATACCACCATTAGGAGAATTCCTCCATCTACACTTGATCTTAGCCAAAAGGCCGAGAAGCGATGAGAATTTCTCCATCTAAAAACAGCCTCATCTCAAGAGATACTATGACAGTGAAATCACAGATATTGAAGCAGTTTGAACTATTTGGAGGGAAGGCAGTAGTCAGAACTCAAAGCAATAACAGCATCCTTATCCATTACGACATGGACTATTTGAGAAGACCTAGTTTTCATGCTGGACCTGTTGAATCCCGAACATTAAGAGTGATTTCTTCATCTGAAGAAGGTAAGAGCACCTTCTGACACTGCAGTCCAAAAGTGGATTAATGCCCTTACCATATAGAAGCATTGCTGCCCTTAATGTTGCTGCATAGCCCTGAAATGAAAATGTCATCTCTTAGACAGGGAACTTACATGAGAATTAGAATATTGGAGGTCTAATCCCATTTGTACAACTAACTCATATGTGCTCCTGATTTCTTTCTCTCTCTATGCAGAATAGTCTGAACTTTTCTTTGCAAGTCCACTAACACTTTTCCCCACTTACCTCAGCATCCATCTGCACCTGATTACTGGTTTAGACCCAGAGTCGGACATGTGAATTGGTCCCCTCACTCTGCAGTGTGACCTTAGGTGCAACTTGCTTATCCACCCTCAGCCCCAGTTTCCTCGTGAGTGACTAGGGAATAGCTCTCAGGGAGCTGTCACGTGGGTGACTTGAGTAATACATGCTGTTGACTGTTGTGTGTCTAGAACCGAGCACAGTGCCTAACACATAGTAAGCACATAGTGTTTGTGCGGAACCAATTTACAAACTCCTCATCATGTCCCGGGCACATCTGTGATGACTACGACAGTAATAATGATGGTGAGAATGGTGTTGTGGGGAAGATAGAGGCCCATAGGTGGGAACTCCTCAGTTTTCTGGCCCATCTCCCATATACCTGTATTGCCATCTGCCTTCACTTTCTTCTTTCCTGTCTCAGTGGATGGGGGTACATCATCCTGTCCAAAGTCAGACCTTTCACCCGTGTCCTGAGATGCCAGCTTCTGTCTCATCTGGCACCTTAGTCCACTACTTATTTCTTCCGTCATTCTGTATTTTTATCTTCTCCCTCCATACCAGCTCCTTTGCCCTCACACGTTAACATCGTATTTCTTGTCTCTAAATCAAAATCCAGCTTTCTGTATTTTGATACATCCTCTCAGCTTTCTCCCTCAGATTGCTACCTATTACCATCTTCTTTCCTTCCGTAAGCTAGGTTTATTGGAAGAACAGTCCACACTGCTGCTTTTCCCAGCTCCCACCACTTCCCTGAAACCTTAGGGAAGGTTTAACTTAACTTCAGCTTCTCCAGATTTTCCTTTCTAAACCTTTGCAGCTTCACTTCAGATTCCTTTGGGGTCTGCTTTTTCCCTGCCACCAACCTTCAATGTTGATGTTGTGTTCTGAAGGACTCCTCGGAAAGAGCTGACATGTCTTGGACACAGGTGTGTGCTGAGTGCTCTGCGTGCTTTACCTGTGTGGACTGTCTTTACTATCCTGTGGTGTGGTCTACTGTGAACCTCCACTTCGAGCCGAAGACACTGAGGCTTGCAGAAGATAAGACACTTGCCCAAGACCACAGCGGGTCAAGTGTTGGAGAAAGGGTTTCCATGCACACAGCCTGACTCCATAGCTTGCCTTCTCAACCATTATGCCTGATCGCCTTAGTGGTGACTGTGCTAAGACCTTTTATTATTTCATGTACAGGTGGAAATATCTGCCCACTCTAATATATTTCCATCCTGTGTTGTGGACATCTGAGGTGTCTATAGGTGCCTCATGTTCATTGTGTCCAGAAATGACTTCATCATCTTCATCTCCTTCAGTGCTCTCTTCAAAGCCCTCTTAATGCTGTTCTTCTCTATTTCAGTGAATGACACCTAATTTCCAGGGAGTCAAACCTTTTCTTTACTCTCCATGTCTAATTGGTTCACCAAGTTACCTCAGATCCCCTCCTTTTGCCTCAGGTTAGTGTAGTGGCTAATAGCATTGATTTTGCAGTCAAGGGAAGTTGGATCAAAATCGAAGCATTTCCTTTCAGTGGTGGTTAAAACGGGCAAGCTGTTCCATGTCGAGTGGCGGTAACAAATACCTACCTTTCAGGAGGCTGTACAGGAGAAGGGCGGGGAGTACAGAATTGTGGACCCCCTTAACTAATGTGTGCTTCTAGACAAGGTCAGGCCCTTTTGAACCTTGGTTTGATCACTTGTAAAAGGGCAATAATAATAGCTAACTCATAGTGTTGTTGTAAAGTTTAACTGAGGTGGGTTTTTTTTAATGAAAAAAAATTTTTAAGTTTATTTATTTTGAGAGACAGAGAGAGAGTGTGTGCACGTGTGCACAAGTTGAGGGAGGGGCAGAGAGAAGGAGAGACAGAATCCCAAGCAGGCTCCACGCCATTAGCACAAAGCCCAGTGTGGGGCTCGAAATCATGAACTATGAGATCATTACCTGAGCTGAGATCAAGAGTTAGACAACCAACTGTTGCACCCAGGCGCCCCTGAGGGATTTTAAATGTGCTTAGCACAATGACGGGCAAGTGGTAAAAGTTTAAAAAAAAAAAAAGTTAGCTCTTACTAGCATCTCAAATTGCCATTGCTCTTCTGTGGGCCTCAGTTCAGCCTGCTTTACTGAGATAACCCCATGACTGATTTCCCTTATTCAAATCTTACCTGTTTTCAGTCCATTCTGCATTTGCTACCTGAGTGATTTTTAAAAAACAAATCTTAGCACATCCCTTCTTTGCTTAAAATTCTTTAACGCGACACTCCTTAATCTTTGTGTGTGGGTGTGATGGACCCTTTTGGCAATCTGGTGAAAACTGTAAACCCTCTCCCCAGGAAAACACCCTAACATACTATATTTTGCATATGATTTCAGGTAGTTCACAAATTCCTGTCCCTATCCTTGGACCCCTGATTAAAAACTTGCTTTCCATTAGCATCAACTAAGATCAAACTCTGTTACACAAGTGAGAAAAGCTAGGTAAGCATAAAGAAAAGAAGTAACTATTCATAATCCAGCTCCCTAGAGAAGCACTTTCTTTTCTCACAGTTTCTGTGTCTGTGATTTAGATACAGTAGCCCCCTCCTTACCCACAGGGGTATGTTTCAAAACACCCGACATTCAAGACCCCCCAGCAGATGCCTGAAATCACGGATAGTACTGAACACTATCCTGTACACACGTACATACCTGTGGTAGAGTTTAATTTATAAATCAGGTACCGTAAGAGATTAACAGTAACTAATCAGAACAATTACAGCAATATACCGTAGTAAAAGTTCTGTGAAAGTAGTCTCTCTCCCTCTCTCAGAATGTCTTGTCATACCTTACTCATTTCTCTTGTGCTGATAAGAGGTGATAAAATGCCTGTGTGACATGAAGTGAAGGACGTAGCTATTGTGTCGTAGCGTTAGGCTACTATTGACCTTCTGACCATAAGTTGTCTGCTTTCAGGCCACAGTTGATGGCGGGTAACTGAAACTGTAAAGTAAAACCATGGATAAGGGGGGACTACTGTATTTTCCGTCCTCATTTGTAACTACTTCCCAGCCCACCTCTCCTGCCTCAGCCCTGTACAGCAACTGGCTGTCCTCTCAGGGGACGTGCTGCTTGTCACCGGAGTTTGTTAATTGCCTGTTTATATCTTTTTTATTTGGCTGAATTTCCTAAAGTGTTGATTATGTATTAATTTTTGTACATTTACAATAGAGCTTAGTGGCCAGCACATAGTATTAGGTAAATGTTTGACCAAAAAGTGAATTACAAAATGTATATAGATTTACAGAAGACAATAAAAAATGAGAAAGAACTATAAGTCATCCGTGGTTCTGACATCCACATGCAGTAGCTGGTGACATTTGTATGTCTGTTGGGATCTTGCACAGATCATTTCTATCTTCCAGAGCTCAGCTTCTTCATAGATCATTTTGGGAAGAGAGTCTTTGCCCTTTCCCACTACTGAGAGACATTATTAGTTTAATATTTGTAAAATTCATGATAATGCTATTAAGTAGTTCAATCTTGAGAATATTAACCATATTCAGATTTTTACTACTTTCTGTTTATTGCCTTTATCTGCCCAGTCCTGGAGGATTGATATATATGTCTCTTTGTCCTTCCTTCCCTAGAACCTTAGTTTGGAGGGTTTAAGAAATTCTCCATGCAGTTCAACCGCGCATTCTCGCGGGAACTCGGCATAGTACTTTGGATGTTTTATACTTCTTATCACCAATTTGCATTTTTGGAAGACAGTAGGTGAATAGTTGATATGTTCATGATACTTTTCATCATAGTGTTTTTCTGAGGAGCAAACAGAAGACCAGAGAGGGGAGTCACTTACTAGATTCTAAACTCTAGATATAAAAAAATTAATACACAATCAATACCTTCAAGAAGGTATAAGAGTCCAAGGTTAGTCAGTGGACAAAGTGAGACTGAGATCCAGGAGCACCACAATTTCTGTCCCTTGGGAAGAACCAGCAAAGGTGAACTGAAATGGCTGTGCCTTTTTTTTAACGGACTCGAATTCTGATGGAATTTCACGTTTCCTTGGGCTTGTGCATTTTTACTTCATTTTTGCCATCAAGGCTTTTGTGTGTTTATTTCTTACGCTACATGATGGAAAGAGCTCTGGATGACTTACCCCTTTAATGCTTTCTGGTCTGTCTTCTACTTCTCAAAGGGAAAAAGGCAAGTGGCCAATGGGAAAGATGTCAAGTAATAAAAAGTTTTAATTCATGTTTGCGAGGCTGTAATGGTAGCTTTGGTCCTTTTACCTCACTGGAAGAGGAGATTTTTTTTTTCTTTTATAGTTTATTGTCAAGTTGGTTTCCATATAACACCCAGTGCTCATCCCACCAGTGCCCTCCTCCATGCCCATCACCCCCCTTCCCCCCCATCAGCCCTCAGTTTGTTCTTGGCATTCGAGAGTCTCTCATGCTTTGCCTCCCTCCCTCTCCCCAACTATTTTTTCCTCTTCTCCTCCTCAATGGTCCTCTGTTAAGTTTCTCTTGATCCACTTATAAGTGAAAACATATGCTATCTGTCTTTCTCTGCCTGAGTTATTTCACTCAGCATAACACCTTTGAGTTCATAGCAGCACTTTCAACATTAGCCAAATCACGGAAAGAACCTAAATGTCCATCAACTGACGAAAGGATAAAGAAGATGTGGTTTATCTATATGATGGAATACTACATGGCAATGAGAAAGAATGAAATCTGGCCATGTGTGGCAACGTGGATGGAACTCGAGATTCATTATTGAAATATCATTGAATAAGCCAGCTCATGCCTCATTTTTCTTTGTTTTTAGAATAAGCTCTTCTTCAAGACTCATTCTCTGAAATTTGAGCTTCTGAACAAAAACACATCACACTTATAATACTAGATCTTAGTTTCTCATGTCCCTTCTCCTTCAGCCATTTCCTGAGAGCTGCTTTTGGCCCAGATTGATTATTTGGGAGAAAAGTCTTCATACCTCTATATGTTCAGCAGCTTACGGGAGATTATGGGCAGGGTATTTGAATTTTATTTTCTTCTCCTTTGCAATTAATTTGTCCTCCTCTTGACTTTAAGGCAGGCTGTTGAAGCCAGCCGGTTACTTGAGACAAGATGTTTAATATAATTCCTTGGAATCATCTTTTCCCTCACCACACAGATGCTGGTAGACTGTTAGCATATTGCCCAAAACAGAATTAGGTTTATAAAAGAACAAATTAAAAGACTTTTTTTGGAAGTGATTTTTTATAGTTTAAGACTTCTCTAAGAATAAGGTCTTGCATATTTAATTAAGGATTGTCTAGTAAGTTTTGACAGCTGTAAGTAAAAGCATACGAAGCTCTCACATCCATGATGGAGAAGATGGGGTAGTAGACCCGAAGGTCATCTATGTCCATGGATAGCTAATAGCTGTCGATTCTGAGACAGAAACTAGCAAATACTTTCTGAAGGGTAAATGGGTCTCCCCTGAAATGCTGCATTTCCTTTCCCTGTGCTTGCGGTTCATTCTTAGCTCTGTGACACGGCTACGGATTATGACTTCTCTGGTGCTGTGAGGCTGAGCCAGGGCTGCTCCCTCCAGGCCAGCTGGAGTTCTGGGGCTGCGGGAAGGAGGCAGGCTCTTTTTTAAGAGGGACTAAGTACAGCTGTTTATTTTTGACACTTGAAAAATAAATGTATACTTTACACGTCAGCCAGGTCTGGGTTTTGTATCGTTTATTCTGTTTTAAGGAGGGAGCAAAACCCATTTATTTCTTTTCCAGCCATGAAGAGGGACCAACATCTAAAAAACTGAAGACTGAGGAAGGGGAGGCATACTTTAGAATCTCCAGCCTGGCTGAAGGCAGCATCACCAGTGTAAGCAGAACTTTCCCAGGGTGTTCCCTGCCTTTCTGGAAGGTTGGGACTTGGGGGAGATCGCATCAGTTTTTGTTAGCCGTTTAGTAAATCACTGTGTCTAGTCTTTTCAGTAGATGAACCACATGTGCCCTTCCCACATTCTTCCTTTATTGTCAGGGAATTTCCTGTAGAATTCTCTAGATGGCATCTAGTACAGAGAACACCATATAATATGTATCACAAGGATCAGTTAAGTGGTAGCACTTTCTGTAGAGATTTTTTTGGTTGGCTTTCTTTTGTAGCTTTCTGTTTAATGAAAATGATAGGATAAGTGGCGGTTGATGGTACAGGTGTTAGTCTCCAAATATGTAGGATTTAAGAGCGTAACTCCTCTATTTTTTTCTAATACACAACTTCAGAACAGATCTTACAAGTTTAAGACCTCGAACCAAGTATCCTTTAACACTGAGCCCTTTTTTTAATGGGAAGGTTTTGGAACTTGAATGCATTATGTTAAGTGGCATTATTTTGAATCAATGAGTCTTAAAAATTGTCCCTCACCAGCCACATACACTAGGCAGGATAGTTAGCCATTAGGGCATGCCTTTTTTCCAACCTCAAAAAGAAATGCTCTCAGGAAAACTGAACATCTGAAAATGATTTGGATTTTTCTTTTTTATTTAGTTTAATTTAATTTTTGAGAGAGAGAGAGAACATGCACGTGTGAGTGAGGGAGGGGCAGAGAGACAGAATCCCAAGCAGACTCTGCGCTGACGTGGGGCTTGAACTCATGAACTGTGAGACGATAACCTGAGCTAAAATCAAGAGTTGGTTGCTCAACCCACTGAGCTACCCAGGCACCCCTGAAAAGTACTTAGATTTTATTTTCAGTGTTTTATAGTAAAGGGAAAAAATCATGACCTTATTTGTTCTGAGAGCTTTCCTGACCACTATCCCAGAGCAAACTGGAAACTTCAGTACATTTTGTACCAAAGTTTACCAGCCATAATAGAACCACATTGTCTTCTCCCCTGTGAGCTGAGTGAAACATTGGGCCTGTGAAGAGTGGCAGTGGAAGGTTAAAGACCTACATGTGATCAGGAAGTGCCATATAGTGTGGCAGAGAGTTTCATCTTTGAGACTTTCCCACCTGGCACTATAGTAAATCCTTACACAGCATCTGCTTTTCCTTTTGGGGGGCGTGTTCAGCATGGGCATGTTTGTGTGTTCTACCAAAACTTCAGTGCCAAGGAGCCAGCAAACCAAGCATCGGGCTGCTGTTTCTCATGTCATCTGCAGCGGGGCAAATGTATTCTGAACTGACCTCACACTGCAGAGTCCTCCCCTTCTTACTTGGCTGGGTGTGTGGACGTACCAGCACTGTGTCACATACAGCTTCTAGCTGAGCTGGCTGGTGACTTGGGTTGTAATACTGCTGACCTGTCTGGAAAGAAGTCAGCTTACTTCAAGAGAGGTGAGTATAGGTACAGACGGCAGTTCTTTGGCCACAGAAATCTGCTTGCTTTCAACAGAAGCCTGGAACTGGAAATGAATAGAAAGGGCCTTGTCTTTGTCTTTAGGTTTATTTTATAAAAGCACACTTACCACATTAAGCCATCTTATATGGCTTGGGGTACTGCCAAAAAGCGAAGCGATGTGCATGCAAGTTTATTGTCTGTGCGTGTATTCTAGGTCGGAAGTGTGAACCCTGCTGAAAACTTCCGTGTTCTGGTGAGGCAGAAGAAAGCCAGCTTTGAGGAAGGTGAGTGATACACCACTGGTTCTGCATGTCAGATAGATAATCAGAGTAATGAATTTATATTCTGGATTGGGAAGTGTAGCCCTTTGTTGGTATCCTTTCTACATAGCAGTTTTATTTCCTGGTGGACCTTTGTGACTGTCCGTTATTGGTGAGCTCACCGAAGCAACTTTCTGAGCACATGAGGGTAAACCCAACACAGGTCTGCCCCCGCAGGAGAGGAACTAACTTGTAGGTCTTTCTGCTAAGAAAACTGTCGGCCAGAGCCTTAGAGCTTTTGGTTCCACTTCACCCAAGTTCTTTGGGGTCTTGTCAGTGAGCTTGGAATAAAACATTTTTGTCCTACCTTCCTGTTTTCAGTGACCCATAGTTCTTATTCGAAGCCTAAAGGTTTGAGCTTCTTTACAGAAGTCACAGAACACCTGCTACTACCCGTAGATTTGATCTTTCTGAAATCAACTATATCCTCACAGTTTTCTTTTGATGAATTGTAACCTAGCATTCCATTTAGGCTTCGGCTAATATTAAAAGTTTCCTGGGATGGATGGAGGGTCTGGGACCAACATTCATTCACTTGATTGTGGTCAAGTTCCTGTTCATTAACCCCTTAACGAGTGGCAGCTGGAGGTTGTAACAGCTGCTGCTTTGGTTATACAGCACCATTGTGTTCATTATTGCCACCCAGGATCAGGCCTGCCTGTGAGCTGCCTTTCTGTGTGTTTATGTGAATATGTGCTCAGACCTTCTCTTCCAACTTCTTGGCATTTTAGGGACCAAATGACTCCTAAATGTCAAGAAAATGTTATACAGTCGAGTTTAATCTACAGTGCCTAGCATAGGTATAGGTCACTTCCTGAGGGTCTGAGAATGCTAGCAAGATGCCTAGATATGCTGTGCTCCTGCCCAAAAGCACTTGTAACCAGCTGAGGCCCAGAACGTACCGTCTCCTAGACCAGGTCCTGTTGGCAGGAACATCACAGGCCAGCCCAAGAGAATTTCCTAAGGAAGAGGAGCTTCATGATCATGATAATCTGTTTATGTCTTGTGTTTTGAGATGGGGAAAGAGCTTTTTGCCCTATTAAGAACTGCTATATAGGAGAAAAGCTTTTGAGTTTTAAACAAAGCAGAACTACAGCTCAATAGAAGAAGGAAATTAAAATTAAAGTGGCAGCTTTGCAGAAGGCTTGGTGGAAACAGCACTACTTTTGGGATTTCTCTCCTTCATACATGGGGCGATCAAAGGAAGCATTCACGGCCTCTTACCTGTGCTGTGTTCTGCTTGGCTGCACGTTGTGACTGTGTTTAGAAGGATGCAGAAATGTTGCTGTGATGAGTCAGCCATCACCTGTCATGATTACCATGTATTTGAAGAAAGATGGAGGCCTTTTTAGCTTTTGACTGTAGGTTGTCGATTACCTTGGCCAAAGTTAAAGGTCCTCCCTTTAGAAGTGACTAGTCTTTCTGCTGGAGTAGGTGTGGTCTCTTCAGGGACTAAATCTGGCTTCATCACAGTAGTAAGGGCAGCCACTCGTGTCTGCTGTGTACAAGTCATTGTGCTAGCATATTCTATATAAAATAGCATATGCTGAGCTATTGTATTCTTTGTCTCAGTTACCCCCATAGCAATCCTGCAGTCACGTGAGCAAGTGGAGAAGATGTTAGAGCTTTAACAGCTGGTGCCAGAATTTTCTGAGAAAAATAACTTTTTTAATTGGGAAAATATCTTGATAACTGCTTAGGGTAGAGGCTGAGTCTCTGTCCCCATGCTCGGTTGTTGACCAGTTATGCTTAAGAGGAGAATCTACTAACATCATAGAAGTAAAAAAACTGGAGCTAGTTCAGGACAGGAGGGGATGATCTGAAAAGGTAAGAGGGAAAGTGAATGGATTTCTGTAGGGACACAGCTTTCTACATTGTGTTCCCAGCTCATGATTGCAAATGTCAGTGTCAATAAAACCCAGCACTCCTTGGTTTGAGTGCCCTGGGGAAGCTGGTAAAGAGGCACAAGTTTTGGTCTGGAATTACTTCAGGTAGAGCAGAGAAAGGACCTGAGGGCACAAGAGACCAGAGCCAGAAGAGGTCACGAGAGAGTAAATTCTTAAGAATTTGCTCACATATCAGGAAAACCATGTTCCCCAGGCCACGGAATTGGGGATTTGAAACAGTCTTGTGAAAATAACAAGAGCAAGTGACTCCTAGATGACATATAAGTTACAATAGGTGTCATTCTCCGCATTTTACAGATTGAAAAACTATAAAACTAGAAGAGATGAACTTCCCTCCAAAGCACTCAGAGATTCGAATCCCTGTCTTTTCTAAATACTGAATTTTTCTGTTTAGCTGACTTTGTCCTGATTCCTAATACTCTCCTTTCCTACGCATTTTTGTTGTTGTTCAGACATAATAAGGTCATGTATTTTAAACCTTTGCTTCTGTAGGTAACTTCTGAGTGGAGCATCCTTTTATGTTGGATGTGACTGAGTCCTGGTGCACTGCTGGTGTTGTGACAGTGGGGTCCTTCTGTCCCTCCGGCTAGGACTTGGTCAGTCAGTGCTCTGCAGTGACCTCACAAAGGCAGGCTTTCTGTGGAAAAATAGGACTGCACACTTGTCAGCACCCAATTCTGTTTTGTGGACCTAACTTGCCTCCCCTTTATCCTTCCTGTCCTTGCTTCAAGGACATTTTGTTTGTTCATTACTTGTCCTTACTTTGTTCTACATGGGGCATCTCTACTAAGCCCGTTTGTGAGTGAAGACTCACTTCCCTTGAAGTCCAAAGTCATCCTCTACTCTTGAAGCTACCTTTCTGGTATTGGTCTCCTCCACTGGTCCCAGGGATCTTTACCAAGGGCAAGGCAGAGAGAATCTCTTCCCCTTCTTCCAGTAGATCTGCTTTTTAAATTCAGTTGCCAGAAGCATGGTCAGTAATAAATGATAAGATTGTTTTACTCTTAGAACTCGACCTGTTCATCTATTATTGTTATAAACTAAAATGTGGGTATTTCTTTCCATCTGGCCTAATAGTGAGGTCACACTGAGTATTTTGATCCTGTTCCCTTGACACCAGCAGTCTGCAGTAGGCATCTACACATTTTCATGTCTTCTGGCTTTCAGTTTGAGGGATATTTCTTGTTCTTCTAAGTTTATTGGCATAGGGATGACACAAAACCTTGGGAATGTGTTCTTTCCAGCTATCAATGCTGGCAAATTTAAGAAAAATAAAAAATAACTTATGTTGGTTACTTTGAATGTCTTGAAAGAAGACACAAACCGTAACTACAACTGTAAACATGTTCAGCCCTATAAAATTTCTCTCATTTTTTTTTTTTTTAACAGTGTGACGTACTTTCTTGGTCCTTTCCCAGAACAGCAGTGACACATCTAGTCAGGAGAGAAAACATGTGATTATGGGTTCTAGAGGTTTAGTCCATACTTTATATTTTGTATTCAGTAGGACACTTGTTCTTCACTGGGCTCCCTTGTGACTTGTTTAGTTTTAAATTGTTAAGGGGCGCTGGGGTGGCTCAGTCAAGTGAGCGTCCAACTTCGGCTCAGTTCATGATCTCACGGTTCGTAAATTTGAGCCCTCCGTCAGTCTCTGTGCTGACAGCTCAGAGCCTGGAGCCTGCTTCTGATTCTGTGTCTCCCTCTCTCTCTGTTCCTCCCTGCTTGCACTCTGTCTGTCTCTCTCTCTCAAAAATAAATATTTTTAAAAACTTTTTTTTATTGTTAAACCCCAGAACTTGACTATTTGGGTTATTTTATTTGGGTCTTATTTATCGATACCAAGAAGTCTTATTTGAAAACAAAGACCCATTTATTTGGAAGTGTAAAGGGGACTTCCGGTAAGCATGTGTTGGTATTTGACCTGCTAATTATGTATCAGTGACCCCAGTGTCTCCTGCATCTTCTGTGTGGGCCGATTGAGTTGATTTTCCGCAGATGATTGCAAATGTGTGAAAGACGCTGGATCTTGTGGCTTAAACTGCTTCATTGGCTGCAAACATTTCATTAGATGGCAAAGCACTGCCCTGAGTTTACATTTTAATATAATAAAATTCTGTGCTCGCTTCGACAGCACATATAATATAATAAAATTCATTAGCCAAATAATGAAAATGAAGACGAAAAGAAAAAATACATGGCACACAAAGCAAAGACCGTCGTAGACACATAAGCACTTGGAAAGTGTTTTTGGTTTTCATCAACTCTCCCTGAAAGGCTTCTATCCATTCTTACTCAGCTTTCTAAATTCTTTCAAGTTCCTGTGGATCAGAAGATGTCTAATTTCAGGGTATGGTTCTTATAAAATGTAGCCTGGCTCTCCGTGAAGATAGAGAGCCGACGGGTGGCATTAAAAGGACAGGCTGTTTGTTGAGGGGTGTTCTCGGTGAGCACAGGGGTTTCTTCCTGAGAGTGTTAAAGGGGGTCTAGATTAGGGCTCTGTGACAGCGTCCCCACCTTCCGCATTTGATTCTGTCCTGTCAGGCAGAAGTTGCTTGCCTTAAGCCTTACTGAGTATTTTTTCCCCTTTTCATGTTAAACAAGGAAAGAATGTTTTTCCCTCTGGCTGAAAATATGGAACCCACATGAACACTGCCCACTGTCAGAACAAGGAGAAGAGCAGAGACGAGTCTGAGGCCTGCATTTAACGCAGTGACCCGGGGGCTCCCCTCACTGACCCACGCCCGCAGGGCAGCGGCTCTGCTGGAACGGCGGAATTAGTGACAGGGCTTCAGAGGAAGCCTGCCCTGGGGTTCACCCTGGCAGCGAGGGCTAATGGGAGAGACTCGTGAGGCGAAGAGCAGTGGAGGTACTGAACTCACGGCATCTCCCTTCTCCCTCTCAACCTCCCGTAAATGCTGTGCGTCGGAGGCCGCCCGCCTGGTGGATGATCGTCACGCAGGGCACCGCACTTGGTTCTCCTCGAGCTGGGCCGTCCTCAAGATTGCTTCCGAAGCCCAGCTGGTTGAAGAAGGAAACTGATTTCAGATTGTGCTGATGTGCAAACTGCTTTAATCAATGACTTAAAGTGACTGCTCGTGGCAAACAACAGAAGCTCTTAACCAATTAAGATGTTTAGGGAAGGATGTTAGGCTTTTGTTAAAATAGTCACTAATCAGCTGAAATGTGTTAAGAGGAGCCTAGAAACAGCTTGGAGTCCCACTTAAATGCAATAAAAGTGTTTCGGCCCTCCCCTTTCAAATTGCAAGCCCGAGGTAAAAAATATGCTGACACAGAAAGAAGTGGCAAGTATAATTTGATACAGTTAGTCCTGTCTGTTATGCACATCACGTCTACATAAAACTTTTAAAAATGGCATACTTGGTTTTTTGTTTTTGTTTTTTTAGGCTAGAGAAGGGAAGAGAATTTGGTTCAGATGTGGAGCACAGTTTTGGTGGGGCTTGAGAATATCGTCAGCATGGATGCCTTTGGACAAAGGAGAAAAGTTAACTTTTTTTTTTTTTTTTTGCAGTGTCTTATGAGCAGTTGGAGAAAAATCTTTAGTTAATAGTTCTGATTAAAGGCCCTTTTGTAGCCTGAACTGTGCTTCCCCAGAATTCATATGCTGAAGCCCTGACCCTTAAAGTGCTGGGATTTGGATCTGGGGCCTTTGGGAGGCCACTAGGTTCAGATGAGGTCATGAGGGTGGAGCCCTCATCATGGGATTGGTGCCCTTATAAGAAGAGATGCCACTTTGTGCTTTTTCTTCTTTTTTCTCTTCCTGTTTCTCTTTTCTCTCTGCCACCTGAGAATAGAGTGAGAAGGTGACTGTCTGCAAGCCAGGAAGAGAGCCCTCCCCAAAACCTGACCATGTTAGCATCAGCCCCCAAAACTGTGAGAAAATAAATTTCTGAAGCCGAAGCTGCCTGGCCCATGGTACTTAGTTATGGCAGCCTGTGCTGACTGATAAAGGCCCATTTTCATCGCCTTTGTCAGATAAGACTGCTGAAATCCACTAGTTCATCTCTCTGTGTCTTTCAGTGGTAATGAAATACAGCCAGAACACTCAGGAGACTGCCTGTGGGCTACTAGAGTCAGGAACTATTGCTCATAGGAGAACTGTCTTTTCCACAGCTCCCTTGCCTTTGGAATCGAGCAGTGTTCCCTCTTAGGGACACTGAGGATAAAATCTGCTGTCTGAGCCTTAGCAGTTATTCTCTTGTGGAAACTTAGTGTCAGCATCCCCTCTGTCTGGTAGATCTCCACAGATCTCTCAGCTAACTCATACTTACCTTTGGTCTCTGTTTTAATAGTTTATTGAAGTATAATTTTTCTACTATACATTGTACTAAGTGTAACTCAGTGATCTTTTGTAAATTTTGAGTTGTATGATCATCACCACAAACCAGTTAGAAAGTTTTCCTTCCCCCCAAAAAGGTCCCCCTATTTATAGTCAATTCTTTTTTCCTACCAGCACCCCAAGTAACCACTTTCTGCTTCTAACAATTTACCTTTTCTGGAAATTTCACGGAAGTAGAATCGCTCAATATGCAATCTTTTAACCTGTGGCTTCTTTTACTTAGCATAACAGTGTGTTTGTTTGTTTGTTTAGTGTTTATTTTAGAGAGATTGAGAGCAAGCACACACAAGTGGGGGAGGAGCAGAGAGAGAGGGAGACACAGAATCCAAAGCAGGCTCAAGGCTCTGAGCTGTCAGCACAGAGCCCGAGGCAGAGCTCAAACCCACGAACCATGAGATCATGACCTGAGCTGGAGTCAGACACTTAACCAGCTGAGCTACACAGGCACCCCAGCATAACATTTTTGAAGTTTTTCATCTAATAGCATATATCAGCAATTGATTTCTTATTGCCGAATACTATTCCATTTTATGGATATGCCACATGTTTATCCATTCACCAATGGATGTATATATTTGGATAGTTTCCAGTTTTTAGCTATGATGAATAATGTGGTGAACCTTTACATACAAGTCTTTGTATTTTTTCAGGGCGCCTGGGTGGCTCAGTCGGTTGAGTGTCCGACTGTTGATCTCAGCTCAGCTCATGATCTCATGGTTAGTGAGGTTGAGCCTCACGTTGGGCCTGCTTGGGATTGGGATTCTCTTCTCTCTCTGCCCTACCCCTACTTGTATGCATGCGCTCTCTCAAAATATATAAGTCACTTTAAAAAAAAGCACAGATCTTTGTGTTTTTTCATTTTTCTTGGGTAGAGTGGAATTGCTGGGAACTTTTTAGAAATAGCCAAACTCCTTTCAGAGCAGCTTACCACTTAACACTTCACCATCACCGACTGAGGGTTCCACGTTCTCCATGGCTTTAGTGACTTGTGTTTTCTGTTCAGTCACAGCTGTTCTAGTGGCAATGTGTTGATATCTCTGTGGTTTTCATTTGCAGTTCCTATACTAATGATGCTGACTTTTTTTCATGTGATTATTGACCATTCATATATCTCACTTTCTTTGGTGAAATTCATTTTGCTGATACTTTGTTGGGATTTTTATTTATATGCCCATATGTGATACTTTTCTATAGTTTTCCTTTCTTGCGATGACTTTGGCTTTGATATCAGGGAAATACAGACCCTATAGAATGAATTGAGAAGTATTCTTTCTTCCCTTTCAAGATTAATGTTTCTTTTTTAAGTATTTGATAGAATTTGCCAGTGAAACCTTCTAGGCCAGGGTTCTTTTGTGGGAAGCTTTCTAATGCTCCATTATTTTACATAATATAAGCTCAGTCAGGTTTTCCATTTCTGCTTGAGTTCATTGTAGTAATTTGTGTCCTTATAAGAATTTCTCCATTTCATTTAAATTGTTTAATTTATTGGACTAACATTATTCATGTGATTTTTCTCTTAAGTTCTGTGGGTTGGTAGTGATGTCTGCTCCTTTATTCTTGATTTTGTTATCTTGTATCTTCTCTTTTTCTTGGTCAAAGTAAATCTTTTTCTTGGTCAAAGTAAAGATTTATGAGTTTTGCTTATCTTTTATAGATGATCCTAACTTCTGCTTTTATTGATTTTGTTTTCCATTATCTGTTTTTATTTCATTGATATTTTTGGCTCTTTCATGGTCTTTATTATTCCCTTCCCCTTGCTCACTTCAGATTTAATTTGATCTCCTTTTTCTAGTTTCTTAAAAGCTTAGAATTTTGATTTGAAAGCTCATTTCTTCTCTAACATAGGTATTGAAAGCTGTGCGTTTCCCCCAGCCAGTTGCTTAGCTGTGCACCATAAATCATGTTGAGTTGTTTTTATTTTCATTCAGTTCACGTGCTTTCTAATTTCCTTCATGATTACCTCTTTGACCCTTGCATTATTTAGAAGAGTTTGCAGATATTAGAGACTCCCAAATTTCTTTCTGTTGTTGATCTTTATCTTAATTCCATTGTAGAACATATTTTGAATAGTTTCAACCCTTTCAGATTTACTGAGACTTGTTTCATGCCTTAGCCTGTAGTCTGTTTTGACAAATATTCCATATGCCCTTTAATGTACACTCTGCTGTTGTTAGGGTGAAGGTTCTGTAAATGTCAGTCGGTCAGGTAGGATGATAGTTTGTTCAAATCTATATTCTTGTTGATTTTCTGTCTAGTTGTTCTCCATGACTTTCTGAGTATTGAGAGTTATTCCCCTTGAGACTTTGTGGACTGGTGAGACCTTTATAATTTTTGCCTCACCTAGGTAAACAAAAATCTAGAGGCCCAAGTGAATCTCTGCAGAGTACCAGTAAAGAAAACTTGTCAATTCAAGGAATAGAGTGTATTTTAAATAAAGGTTTTCAGGTACTGAAGTTTAAAAAAAAAAAAAAAAAAAAGCTTTGATACATGTACCACAAGATTATGTTTGTGTTTCCTAACCCTCTGCTTCATGAGAGAAATTCATTTACTTTAGTTAATGACCAACTTGTTCAGTACAGGTAGAATTGTATAGGTTGAAGAACTCGTTAGAGCTCAGAAACAATTAGTTCTAAGTAATGAAAGCCAATTCACATTTTAGTGACAAGAGGTACCAGAGTATATAAGTACATATAGTATGTAAGTCTTAGGTCAGTATTTACAGATTTGGAAAGCTTATAGGTTCATTATTCCCTCCTATCATTTGTTTCTTTTGGGTGCCATTTTCTCAAACATGGGTTTATTTTGTTTGATTCATTATTTGTCTCCTACATTGAGAAGAAAATATATGGAGTAACTAAGTCTGGATTATCTCATAATTATTTCCATTTCTAATGACTCCTAGATGGACTATAACAAAGCCAACAAGACTTACACGTTGAAATTTTAAATGTATGAGGTGATAAGGAGGGTTGAATATACAAACCAAAGATAAGATTTGCCTATAACACGGTGCTTGAGTGGCTCAGTTGGCTGAGCTGAGCGCCTGACTCTTGATTTTGGCTCAGGTCATGATCCCAGGGTCATGGGATTGAACCCCACATTGGGTACCACACTGAGCATAGAGCCTGCTTGGGATTCCCTTGCTCTCCCCCTCTTCCCCTCTCCCCTGTTCATGCGCGTGCTCTCTCTCTCTCTAAAACAAAATAAATAAAATTAAAAATTAAAAAAACATTTGCCTGCAGCAAATCTGGTTTGTACTGTTAGTCTTTCCTGAGTAGAGTAGGTAAAATTAAATAATTTGAAGGTTCTTTATAACACAACTGTTTATGTGCTCACTTCGGCAGCACATATATAACACAACTGTTTAAGTATATGAGTAATAAATAGAAAGAAGAAGATGGTATAAAAAAAATAAAACAAAAAAGAAATAAAGGGATCATGAAATAGTATTCTTAGTTTCACCATCAGTAAAGCCAATGTATAAAAAATGTCTATCCATTTAGGACCCACTGGAAATAGGAACCATTGTTTATTGCTCCCTAGTTATCTCCTCATTAAAAAATAAGTACATGCTCAATTGGAAAAAATCAAATAGTAACATAGTATATAAAGTTAAGAAAAGGAAGTCTCCTCCTTCATTATCCCCACCTCTCTCCCAGTCCCTCCCCAAACCCATGTCTCTCTTGCTTTTTCACTCTCTCCTCATAGAAGTAACCCTGCTAATCCCTATTAATGCTCTATGTTACAGATACAAGATAGTTAATGTTTTAGGGTATGGTAATTGGGGGTTATAGCCAATTGGGGGGATAGTACATTTTCGAGAACAACCCCCCCCCCTTCCCAGTGGGATTAAGCAGCATGATCTAAGGGGAGAAAAACAGAGCCCCCAGCAAAATGGAATGGCACTAGGTCCTGGTAAGTAACAATAACAGAGATGCCCGCATGCATATAGTCAGGGCAATGTTGGAAATGGTCTTTTCTCCACACACACCAGCATAAATCTCTTATACATCTCTTAACCCGTTACTCTTGATCTGTGTATTTCCCTCTTCCATAGAGCTGTATTTTAGTCCTTTTCATCTCTAAAGTTAAAGTGAAGGGTGGTAATTAAAAAAAAAGTTCTAGACTATCCATTCCCCTTAGTGATAACTCGTCCTAAAAATGCAGGGTGTGTGGGTTTAAATTGAAGGAACACAAGAAGGAGCACCTGGATGGTCAGTCAGTTAGGCATCTGACTCTTGATTTTGACTCAGATCATGATCTCATGGTTCGTGGGTAAGAGTTCCGCATCGGGCTCTGCACTGTCAGCGCAGTCTCCTCTCTCTGCCCCTCCCAGTCCCTCTCTCAAAAATAAATAAACATGAAAAATTTTTTTAAAAATTTTTAATAAAGGAATGCAAGAAAACATCTTTATTCTTTAGAGGATTTAGAGGAGTAAACCAGTGAGGCTAAGGCCGTTTGTTCATCCATTTAGCAAATGGCCAGCAGCCTACTATGCACTAGTCATTGTGGTGAAACACAGACTATTAACAAATAAATGTCAAATGGTGATAAGCACTTATGTTAGTTTCCAAGGGCTCTGTGACAAAGTACCATGTCCTGGCTGGCTTAAAACTGCAGAAATTTATTTTCTCATAGTTCTGGAGGCTGGAGACCCAAAGTGGGGGGTGCCAGGAAGATTCGTTCCATCAGAGGGCTCTGAGGGGAATCTGTCCCATGCCCCTCTCCTACCTCATGGGGACAGCTGGCAGTCCTTGGTGGTCCTGGGCTTGTAGATGTGCCACTCCAGTCTCTGCCTTCTCCTCTTCACAGGGAGCTCTCACTGTGTGTGTCCAGATTTCTCTCTTACAGACACCAGTCATATTGGATTAGCGCCCATCCTTATGACCTCATCCTAATTTGATTACATCTGCAAGGACGCTATTTCCAAATGAGGTCATCTTCTGAGCTTTAAGAAAAGACATGAATTTTTAGAGAACGGTATTCATGACAGCACTATAGAAAAAATTAAAATGAAGTCGTGGGATAGTGAGTGCTGGGGTGAGATATGTTTGTGACTTTATGTAGAAGACAAGAAAGGCTCACTTTTGGGGTGTCATTTGAACAGAGAATTGAGGAAGGTGGAGGAGACAGCCTGCTGGATATCTCTGGGGAGAACTTTGTACACCGAGGCAGCAGTATATTCCCTGGAAGTAAGAGTGGGTTTGGCTTCATCAGGGAGCATCAGGGAGGCCAGTGTGGCTGAAGGAACTAGGAGATGAGATCAGGGGAGGAGGTGGCTGGGGTACATATCACATAGTGCCTCCTAGACCTTTGCTTTTACTCTGAATGAAATAGGAAACCACTGAGGACTTCTAAGTAGAGGTGAGTCTGATTGACTTATGTTTTAAAAGGTCCCGGGCCATGCTGAGAATGGCAAGGTGGACGTAGACAGAGGAGCTGGAAGGCTGACATAGTACTGCAAGTGAGGGGGTGAGAAGTTCAATTCTTGATAGGCTCTAAAAGTAGAATGGCCGGTTTTACTGGCCGTTTCAATATAGGGTGTGAGAGAAAGAAGCAAGTCAAGGATGACTCCCAAGCTTTTGGCCTGAGTACCTGGAAGAAATTGGGATTTACTGAGAAGGGAAATGCATGCTACGTTGCATATGCAGGTCTGGACCTCAGAAAAGAGGCCTGGGGTGTAAGTCTGAATCTGGGAGAAGTCACCTAGAGATATTCTCTGAAGGCATGAGGCTGGATGAGTTCCCTGAGCGGGGGAGGGGTGTGGTATCCAGGGCACAGGTGGAAGGGGTCACTTTGATGTACAAATAGTTCATCGAAGGCAATAGGACACAAGGCACAGTGTGGGTACAGATGCAGGTGGGTGATCAGTTTGAGGAAGAATTCATAGACTAATTTGGCAGAACCTGAGCCATAAAAGTCCAGATAGGAGAGAGCCCAAGGAAAGGCACCTCAAGTGATGCAGCAACCTAAGTACATCCTGGTGCTGTGGGTACTGATAGAACTTTCCCCAGAAATAAGGGTTTTTGATGCTCTTGTTGTTTTTCCTCTCGAGTTTACTATTGGTGAGCATTTCTGACCATTTTGTACTCGTTTCTAATTCTCTTCTAATTTCTAATCATTTTCTGGATCTGTCTCTCCTTTCCATCCTAACTACCAGCATCCTGATTCAGGCTTTCATTACTTCACCATTGAACAGTTATAGCATCCTATATTAATTATCCTCAGAGTTGTTCTTATTCAGCTCCTCCCATTTGTTGGTACAGATTTAGCTTCTGTTGTTTTGGGTTTTTTTTAATTTTATCTTTAAGTAATCTTTACATCCAACATGGAGTTCAGACTTAAACCCTGAGATCAAGAGTTGCACGCTCCACTAACTAGGTCAGCCAGGCACCCCCAGATTTAGCTTCTTATGAAAGCACAAGATTCGATTAAGTGTCAGCCCTTTTTAATCATTCCTCATGTTGTTAAAAGTAGTCCCACATTTCAGGGCTTTCCACAGCCTGGTTCCACTCTGCCATCCCAGACCCATCTTCTATAGGTCCGCTTTGTGAACTCTGTCCTCAAACAGTATTCCTGTTAGTATGCTGGTGACATTGGTTTTCCTGCCTCTGTATATTTGCTCATGATATTCCTTCCACAAAGAATGTCCATTCTTTTTTGTCACTCCCAGATGCTATTTATTTTAAAGAGATGCCTATGATTTAAGAGCCAGTATATCCTGAGATACCAGTGCCCAGGAGTAGTTTTATTATAATATGACACATCATCAAAAGTGCCGCTGCTAGTCTACCATCAGTGGAACAGATAAACTCCATCTATTTTCTGTTCTCTGAGTACTGCTGACTATGTAATTTTTGTGTCTCCATTGTTGACTTTAACGAAGCAGTGCTTGGGAATAATAACAGTTTGAATTTTTGATTTACAGCATAAGTGATTCTCAGAATTCTTTGGACCAATTCATAAGTCTTAGCCCCATCAAAGAAGAACTTAAGAAAAATAGTATCTGTATATTTTCAGCTGTGGAGCATTACACAGCTTTCTTCACAAAATCAGAAAAGAGAGGGGGAAAATGAAAGAAAAACAAAGGATCTGAGAGGCCCTTAAGGAAAGATAACATATAAACAAAGGGTGTTGTCATTTATCAGTTTTTAAGAAGATAAAACCACATGAAATACCATTGTTTTAAAATTTTTGGCCCCTGGTATGCCCTTTTAAGAGTAACTCAAATTCTTGAGGCGTCGTAAAACACCAGGAGTCATCCCCTTCCATTGTCCACAAAAGCACGTTCAAGCAGTGGCTGCTGCTTCTCTCCTTTCTGAGGAGTCGGACTCACCACTCACTGTATCTCTTCAACTGATACATGAATTTCAATTCCATTCAATTATCAACTTTTAATTGGATCCCATTGCCAGATTGGTCTCCTGTTCCAGAGTGTTTCCTCTCGGCTGCACTGTTACTATGGCTACTTGGTTCCTTCCACTTATTTCCTGCATTAGGGTGATGACATTCACTCTGGTACGAAACTAGACAGACACTGTAAAATTGCGACAGTACCAAACACCATTGTCCTGCATTCTGCCTCCCTCCTACTGCCCATCTGGATATCTGCGTGGTAAGGTTATCAATTCTCTATCCCTTTTATTTTAGTAAGCATCACCAAGTTTTAGAGTTCTAGAACTTTAGAAAATTGTGGAGATCTTCTTTCTCCGCCTTTTCCACTTCCTAGCCCTACCCCTAATACACACTTCCAAGCATATGGCATACATGTTGCATCAGGGAACCAAGGAAATCACTTCATTTGATGAAAAAGTCTTCCTTTAGCTTCTGTCCTATGTTAGCATCATGTCCCAGCTTTGGACTCTAACTGCACTCCATTCTGGGATTGACAAAATGAGTTACACTAAAAAGTGGACATTTTTTGGTCTTCAGCAAACTTCTGTATGCCCTGTAAATTTGTAAATATTAACTGATAATCTCCAGGTTTTGTGGGATATGTTCAGTGAGTCTTTAATGGTTAAGTTGAATGTTGTTAATAAAAAATATAAAAAATATAAAGTGGCACCTGGGTGGCTCAGTTGGTTAAAGGTCCAACTTCAGCTCAGGTCATGATCTCACAGCTCATGGATTCGAGACCCACATCAGGCTCTGTGCTGACAGCTCAGAGCCTGAAACCTGCTTCTGATTCTGTATCTCCCTCTCTCTCTGACCCTCCCCCACTCGTACACTCTTTGTCTCTTGAAAATAAATAAACATTAAAATTTTTTTAATAAATAAATAATATAAAGACCATAAAATGCCATGGAACCCCCTTTCCTTTGACCAGGAATCTAAAAAATTTTGCAGCTGTCTTGGGAACAGACCTGGTCTTACACCCAAGTTATTTAAGATGAGAAATATTATGCATCCAGGATGAAAAAGATTTGTCATAATGATCTCTTACATAAAGCGAGCTTAGCACCAGTGGGCTTGCTGGATGCCATTTTTCTAGTTTCTCATTAGCTCACACCATCAGGTTTTTTTCTAGAGAGAGCTAAGTAAGACCAAGAGACCTTCAGTGTCATTCTTCCTATGGCTATAAAGTAGGACTCAGAGTTAGCTCAAATAAAAACAAAAATAAAATGAGAGAGATCTCCTAGTCTGCAGGAATGGATTCTGACAATAAAGACTTTGCATTTACTCTGCTCCTTGTGCCTGGGGTTTTAATTTAACACATCAATGAAAAGGCAGCATTTAAAGCGGGGGGAACACCCAGCAGGACTTACTTTTATTAGTGCAATTTGTAAGAAATTACTGCATTTAATGAGAAAATCGTTAAGCATGAAAAAATGGGCTGTGACTGAACTTGTGGAGCTTAAATGGTGAGGTTTTAATTGAGTTTTTTAGTTATTGGTAAGAAAATAATAATAAAAAAGAAACCTGCCAAGGCTTTATCTATACTGTTGAGGTGGTCAGCATTTTATATACCTTTGTTCAATTTCTTGTGCCACTGGTCATGCGTAATCCTGTGGCCCTGGTGGTCTCTGTGTCGGGTCCACGGGCCGTTTCTGTTCTTAAAAGGGAGCAGGCAACTTCTGTCTGCTCAGTGAGGAATTCTGGGGCAGACAGTCTGGCAGAACAGCTTCTAAGATGGGGAAGGGCAAGGAAGAGGCCAAGAGAAGTACAGAGCTGCGTCCACTCCACAGCCCAGCTGCTTAAAGATAAGACATCTTAGGGGTGCCTGGGTGGCTCAGTCGTTTAAGCATCTGACTCTTCATTTTGGCTCAAGTCATGATCTCCCAATTCGTGGGATCGAGCCTTGCATCCAGCTTGCACGGTTTAGCACAGAGCCTGCTTGAGATTCTCTCTCCCTCTCTCTCTCTCTCTCTCTCTCTGCCCCTCCCCCAGCAAAAATAAATGAACATTAAAAAAAAAAAAAAGATATCTGAAAGTCCCTTTCAAGTTCATAAGGCTTATTCTTTTTTCCTAGTTTTCAGGTTCTTTTGTTGCCACCCAGTGATCTCATTTTCCCCAACAAAAATATTTCATTAGGGCACCTGGGTGACTCAGTCGGTTGAGTGTCCAACTCTTGACTTCAGCTCCAGTCATGATCCCAGGATCATTGGATCAAGGTCATGATCCCAGAGTCATAGGATCGAGCCCCGTGTTGGGCTCCATGCTGACTGAGCAGGGAGCCTGTTTGAGATTCTCTCCCTTTGTCTCTATGCCTCCCTCTCTCTTTCAGTCTCTCAAAAAAATAAATAAAGACCACAAAATTAAAGACAGGAATGCCAGACCTACCAGGCCAAGGAGCATAAACATTCAGAGCAAATTCTGCCTGGGGTCTTAGATTCAGTCTCTTTTAGAAATAAAAGCAGAAACGACATTTAAGAAATAAATCAGCATAAGGGCACCTGGGTGGCTGGGTCGGTTAAGCGTCCGACTTCGGCTCAGGTCATGATCTCACAGTTCATGGGTTCGAGCCCCGCGTCGGGCTCTGTGCTGACTGCCAGCTCAGAGCCTGGAGCCTGTTTCGGATTCTGTATCTCCCTCTCTCTCTCTGACCCTCCCCTGCTCACGCTCTCTCTCAGAAACAAGTAGAACATTAAAAAAAAATTTTTTTTTAAAGAAATAAATCAGCGTATCTTTTGTCATTTAAAGGAAAAATGTCTAGGAGTCCCTTTTTTGTACTTAAATTTTCAGAATGACTTCTGTGAAAAGACAAAAACCCCACGGGGAGGGTTCATCACCACTGGTTCCTCTGATTTGTCATTACAAGCCACACAACTATTTGGCAGCTCTTTGCTGTGTTTTACCGTGTTTAACCTGAGGTACAAGGAAATGTATGTAGCTCTAAAGATGTTTCAAGTAGAAGTGAAAATCTCTTTGTGTGTGTGTGTATGTAATATTTTTGTAGAAGTATGCTTTAAATATATATATATAATTGATAGGTAAAAGCTTTGAATATACTTAGGAACCTTTTCAATAACTTTTTTTTTTAATTTTGTATTTTTTTCTGAGAGAGAGAGAGAGACAGCATGAGCAGGGGAGGGTCAGAGAGACAGGGAGATACAGAATCTAAAGCAGGCTCCAGGCTCTGAGCTAGCTGTCAGCACAGAGCCAAACGCATGTGGTCATAGCACCACTCACAGCTGGCTTTACTGCTTTTTGTCACCTGTGTTACAGTTGCCGGCCTTAAATTTCCTTTGTTAAATATTCAGTGATTTCTGTTCTTCTTGTTGGACCCTCGTGGACAGACACATAGCCTCTACCCACAATGACCAATCCATATCCTATAGTAAAGAGACAAGAGGAAGCCTCTTGGTGATGTGTTTCTCTTTCAGTTACCTGTATTAAAAGATGGACTCCTTTTCTTATCGAGCAAATGTTTCTTGTAAGTTTCTGGCTTAAAATGGTGATTGTATTTATGTGTGGATTTAATTGACAACAGACTGAACTACTTGCTTTGAGTTTTATTTGCTAATAGGTATCATTCTTTTATTCTCTTAATTACTGACTGACCATATACTTATTTAAGTGCTTAATTTTTATCACTTTTTAAATTTGTTTTATAAGGACTCTACTGTCATTGATTGTGTAAATCTGTTCTCAGCATTTAAAAATAAATTAACTGCTGACTTCTGTAAAATGTGCACCCTTTCAATAAGTAGAATTCACATGAGGCATTGAGATAGGAAGGATTGAATTGAGAAACATCCTGAATGATGCCTGGGTTGAGCAAAATCGTTTGAGATGGTTTTACAGTCCTTTATATATAATGTGTGACAGATGAGTGAACCTACTGCTTTTTTAGCTCTGTCCGATGAAGGGGAAAAAACCCACAATAAATGACTTTCTTTTACTCTGTTGGAAACATCTTTACAGAGAACAGAGGTAGTAAGCAGATGTCAAGCCAGGGGCCAACAAACACGTGGCCCTGGGTGTTTGGGCCTATGTCACTGTACATTAAGAAAGGAGGTGATTCAATATTGGGGATTTGGGGTCATGTTGAATATTTTCTATGGAGAGGGAGAACATACATTTCAGATTAACCAAAAAAAAAAAAAAAAAACCAACCCTGATTCTTTTCCCCTGTATGTAGCACTTTTGCAATCTGGATTGCATTTTTAATATAATGAAGTATTATTGAGATGAATTTTGTGGATCATCAGTCTGTACTTATGTAAGATGCTGGGTTAATATATATGCCCATATTTAAACCCCAAAATCTAGAACATTTTGATTTTGAGTACTCCTTGAAATAAATGACGACCCTGGCCTAAGATGGATGGCCCTTTCAATGGCAGCCATCCTTTATATTAGCTACTAATGAGTATTATTGAATCTCTGACTAATTCTGAAAAGCATTTTGGTGAATTAAATTGGGACTCCGATTTACAGAGTATGAAGACTGAGAGGCCGTTCCATACTCTGTAATTGATGTAAAAGCAGAGAAGAGCACCCTGATGATCTGCGTTTGCCTCATGTGGGGTGGAGAGCACGGAAGCTTCTAAAGTGTCATCCAGCCAAAGTAGAATATTATTTTTGTCAGCAATCTCTGCATTTTATTAAAAATGGGAGGAAAATGTGGAGTGCTGCCACACTTTAGAAGGGAAGTCTCTTGTCCAGTGTTGTCCACATCCTGTTCTCATACTCAGTATATTAAAGCATCATCCAGCACAGCTATTTGCTGATGTTGAATGGTTCATTCTAGTCCCTGAGCCACAAAATGGTCTGGAGAGAAGGACAGAATTTGGAATCTTGGGCCAGATGCACAGGCCATGTAACTGGTGATACCTAGAAGGGCAAAAGCTGATTCTTCATATTCACTGGATTTATTGCAAATTTGGATATGTTTATCTCCTTGTGTTCCTGAAGTTCCTGGAGGAAAAGACAGAACAGTTTAACATGTAACTAAGAAAACTCAATCCAGATAGGCCCACAGATCCATTAAGAACTTCAGTCTTGAATAGAAACTAGGTGTTGAGACTGCTACTTCCTTTTCTTTATGTCCCTTCTTTCCTGTATCGTTACTGCAAATGGATTGTTGGCTTTTGCTTTATTTTAGTCTCTTGAACATTTTTCTCTATAAGACGGCAATTCTGTGTGTATGTGTTCCAACTTATGTCAAGATAAAATGGGTCAGGAAGCTGTGTTTTTTGCAAAGCAGTTCAGTCCATACTTAGTTGATACATGGACTCCCAGGTTTAAGGACTCCCTGAGCTTCAGTACCTAATCCCTTGTGCTTTTTATACTTTTTCTTGTAGTCTTTGTAGAATAGTTTGGACACAGCAGACAGCTCTCTTTAATCTGTTAGCATCTGTGGCACCGTACTCTCCTGGTTTTTGCTGTCTCCCTCACCACTCCTTAGCCCCCTTTGTCAGCTCCCTTTTCTCTCTCCAAGCTCTAAATGTGGCAGTTCCTTAAAGGCTTGGTCTTGAACCCTTCTCCTCTACACTTGCTATGGAGCCAAGCACTGTACTACTGCCTTAGAGCCCTCACGCGTATTGTTGTCTTCTTGGACCACCTTCCCTCCAGCCTGCCCCTGGCTGATTCTTCCTCCTTTTTCTTCCCCTCCTCCTGTCTGGACTCCATGTGTTGGACAATTTGCTTTCCTTCAGACATACCCTATGCTTTCCCACTTCTCTTCATACTTTTGCTCATTCTGTTTTCTGCTATTTGATGGCCACATTCTATTTTTCATTGCCCAGCAAAACTGCCATGTTAATTCACAAAAACTTCTTTTAATCAGTCACCAAAGATTTTTAAAAATTCACATCAGCTGATATATTTCCATACCAGTCATAGTCCTCTTCACATTTACCTCCTGTTATTACTTTTCTATATGTTTTATGTCCCCTATTAGACTGTAGAGTCCTCATAGGCAAGGACTTTATCTTCAACTTGATTGTGTCTTCCACAGAACACACTCTAAGGTCTTACTTATAACATACATACAGTAAATATATATTAGGTTAAATTCATGAAAATAATTTCCACACCAGGCAAAGAGAAACATTAACATAATAGCTCGCTAAGGTCCCTCACTCTCATTTCAATAGAAATGAGAAACGTCGAGTCTCTGAGGATTACTACCCCTGACCTACAAAGGCTCCTATTTGTGCATAGATACGTAACTCTGAGTGAACTTTACGTCCTCCTTAGAGCAAGCAGACTGCCATAAGTGGTATAGGAACTATCAAGACACTTCTGTTACTTGCCCTTCCAAGCTGAAAAAGCAGATAACTTATGTGGCTTTGAGATTCTTGCTGGTTTTCTGCTCTGCCTACCAATCAGGGCTGTATTATGTATCTTGTTTAAAAAGACCCGTCCAGGGGCGCCTGGGTGGCTTAGTCGGTTAATCGTCTGACTTTTGCTTAGGTCATGATCTCGAGGTTCGTGGGTTCGAGCCCCGTGTCGGGCTCTGTGCTGACTGCCAGCTCAGAGCCTGGAGCCTGTTTCAGTCTGTGACTCCCTGTCTCTCTGACCCTCCCCTGCTCACGCTGTCTCTCTCTCTCTCTCTCTCCTAGAAA